>NW_026266411.1:0-29340 GCF_025860055.1 Xyrauchen texanus
TTGGCCATGCAGTAATATTGCATTCTACAGGCCAAAAGGAACCCACAAACCAAGAATGGCTCACATTCACCCCTAGGGGGCTTACAGGCCACTCCAAAATTCCCATTTTCTGGTCAAATATTTTCTAATTTTGTACATTGATACTACAGGCCAACAGGAACCCACAAACCAAGAATGGCCCACATTCGACCATAGGTGGTGCTACAGGCCACGTCCCAAAAAAATATTTTCAAAGTGATACCATTTCCACGCCATTTGTCCAATTCTTCTGAAACTTGGTGTACATGCCTCATTTCTCATTGGGAACAAAAAGCCTCAAGGATCCATAAGGTCCGTATGGATTTTCCTGTACATTGAAAATGTTTCGCTTAGGATTCAGACAAAGACATGTTTTTTTGAATTCCTTAATTGGGAGGGTTTATCCCCAACCATCTACTGATCAATTTTAAATGATTTGCCATTTTGAGGAGGAATCCGCATTGCTGCTTGCAGCTATATTTATTATTATTATTATTATTCTTCTCCTTGAGCCCCAATAGCTCAAAAAGTCACTGGTCAAAAATTTTCTAAATTGGCACATTGATACTCCATGCCAACGGGTACCCCCAAACCAAGAATGGCCCACATTCGCCCATAGGTGGCGCTACAGGCCACGCCCAAAAAACAAAATTCAAAGTGATACAATTTCCATGCCATTAGTCCAAATCTTCTGAAATTTGGTGTACATGCCTCATTCCTCATGGGGAACAAAAAGCCTCAAGAACCCATAACTTCCGCCATGATGGATTTTCCCGTGACGCTGAAAATTTGCTAAAACCTACAAAACTCTTCTTCTCCTGAACCGTAGCTCCAATTGACTTGAAATTTGGTACACATGTGTAGAATGAACATCCTTGAAAACGTTACTTAGGAAAAATGAATACGATACAAAATGGCTGAAAAGGGCGTGTTTATGTAAATGTCCAAATTTTAACAATATATACGTGTCAATAAATCAAATGTAATTTTGACTGATGGTTTTTCAAACCTAACATGCTTCAAGATGACATCACTCTGAAATACTACGCAAAGAATGGCCAACATTCAGCCCTTAGGGGGCTTACAGGCCATGCAGAAATTCCCATTTTCTGGTCAAAAATGTTCTAATTTGGTACATTGATACTACAGGCCAACAGGAACCCACAAACCAAGTATGGCCCACATTCGCCCTTAGGGGGCTTAAAGGCCACGCCAAAATTCCCATTTTCTGGTCAAACATTTTCTAATTTGGTACATTGATTCTATAGGCCGACAGGAACCCACAAACCAAGAATGGCCCACATTCGCCTCTAGGGGCACTACAGGCCACTCCAAAATTCCCATTTTCTGGTCAAATATTTTCTAATTTTGTACATTGATACTACAGGCCAACAGGAACCCACAAACCAAGAATGGCCCACATTTGCCCATAGGTGGCGCTTACAGGCCACATCCCAAAAAAATATTTTCAAAGTGATACCATTTCCACGCCATTTAACTAATTCTTCTGAAACTTGGTGTACATGCCTCATTTCTCATTGGGAACAAAAAGCCTCAAGGATCCATAAGGTCTGTATTGATGGATTTTTCTGTACACTGAAAATGTTTCTTTTAGGATTCAGACAGAAATACGTGGTTTTTGGATTCATCCATTGAGAGGGTTTAACCCCAACCCTCTACTGATCAATTTGAAATGATTTGCCATTTTGAGGAGGAATCCGTATTGCTGCTTGCAGCTATATTTATTATTATTATTATTCTCCTTGAGCCCAAATAGCTCAAAAAGTCACTGGTCAAAAGTTTTCTAAATTGGCACATTGATAGTCCATGCCAACGGGTACCCCCAAACCAAGAATGGTCAACATTCGCCCATAGGTGGCGCTTACAGGCCACGCCCAAAAAAAATATTTTCAAAGTGATACCATTTCCACGCCATTTGTCCAAATCTCCTGAAACTTGGTGTACATGCCTCATTTCTCATCGGGAACAAAAAAACCTCAAGAACCCATAACTTCCGCCATGATGGATTTTTCCGTGACGTTGAAAATTTGCTAAAACCTACAAAACTCTTCTTCTCCTGAACCGTAGCTCCAATTGACTTGAAATTTGGTACACATGTGTAGAATTGAAGTCTTTGAAAACGTTACTTAGGAAAAATGAATACGATACAAAATGGCTGAAAGGGGCGTGTTTATGTAAATGTCCAAATTTTAACAATATATACGTGTCAATAAATCAAATGTAATTTTGACTGATGGTTTTTCAAATCTAACATGCTTCAAGATGACATCACTCTGAAGTACGACGCAAAGAATGGACAACATTCGCCTCTAGGGGGCGTTACAGGCCATGCCGAAATTCCCATTTTCTGGTCTAAAATGTTCTAATTTGGTACAATGGTACTACAGGCCAACAGGAACCAACAAACCAAGAATGGCCGACATTCGCCACTAGGGGGCTTAAAGGCCACGCCAAAACTCCCGCTTTCTGGTCAAAAATGTTCTAATTTGGTACATTGATACTACAGGCCAACAGGAACCCACAAACCAAGAATGGCCAACATTCACCCCTGGGGGCGTTACAGGCCATGCCGAAATTCCCATTTTCTGGTCTAAAATGTTCTAATTTGGTACAATGGTACTACAGGCCAACAGGAACCCACAAACCAAGAATGGCCAACATTCAGCCACTAGGGGGCGCTAAAGGCCACACCAAAATTCCCGTTTTCTGGTCAAAAATTTTCTAATTTGGCACATTGATACTACAGGCCAACAGGAACACACAAACCAAGAATGGCCAACATTTGCCATTAGGGGGCGCTACAGGTAATTCCCAAAAGTCCCATTTTCTGGTCAAACATTTTCTAATTTGGTACATTGATTCTACAGGCCAAAAGAAACCCACAAACCAAGAATGGCCAACATTCGCCAATAGGGGGCGCTACAGGCCACGCCAAAATTCCCATTTTCTGGTCAAAAATTTTCTAATTTGGTATATTGATACTACAGGCCAACAGGAACACACAAACCAATAATGGCCAACATTCACCCCTAGGGGGCGCTACAGGCCACACCGAAATTCCCATTTTCTGGTCAAAAATTTTCTAATTTGGTACACTGATACTACATGCCAACAGGATCCCACAAACCAAGAATGGCCAACATTTGCCCCTAGGGGGCACTACAGGTAATTCCCAAAATTCCAATTTTCTGGTCAAAAATTTTCTAATTTTGTACATTGATACTACATGCCAACAGGAACCCACAAACCAAGAATGGCCCACATTCACCCATAGGTGGCGCTACAGGCCACGCCTCAAAACAATATTTTCAAAGTGATACCATTTCCACGCCATTTGTCCAATTCTTCTGAAACTTGGTGTACATGCCTCATTTCTCATTGGGAACCGATGGGGGCGTGGGGGGTTCATCCTTCTAGCTCCCCTGAGGAAGCGGATGACCAGCTCGTTTTTAAACCATGACTGGCCATGCAGGGGTTCAGCGAACGCCGCAACGGCCGCCACATACACTTTGAGCGTGGATGGGGATCTGCCCTTGTCCAGCAACTCTTGCAGAAATACGAGCAGCGACGACACCCCACATGTCCGCGGGTCCAGGTCTCTGTCGGTGCACCATTTTGAGAACACAGACCATTTTGACGCATAGAGTCTTCTCGTGGAAGGGGCTCTAGCGTGTATGATGGTGTTTATTACTCCTGGCAGAGCGACGGGTAGTCGTTGATCACCACGCATGCAGCCTCAGCCTCTGGGTGGGGATGCCAGATTGTGCCGCGAGCTTGAGAGAGGAGATCTGCTCTCACTGGGATGGGCCACGGCGCTGTCAGTGACAGCTGCGTAAGCTCCGGAACCATGTCTGATTCTCCCAACACGGGCTATGAGGAGCACCGAGTGACGCTGCTTCCTGATCCTCTGCATTACCTGTGGCAATAGCGAGACGGGAGGGAAGGCGTAAGCGGGCGTCTGGGCCAGTCCTGGGCCAGCACGTCCTCGCTCGAGAAAAATATTGGGCAGTGAGAGTTCTCTTTGGACGCTAAAGAGGTCTATCTCTGCTCTGCCGAATAGGTGCCATAACGTCTGGACTGTTTGAGCGTGCAGGGACCATTCCCCTGGGGGAATATTGTCTCTGGACAGTCTGTCCGGGCCGTCGCTCAGGTGGCCTGGCACGCGCGTCGCCCTCAGCGAGCGCAGGTGGCACTGGGACCAACTCAGTATGCGCTTTGTCAGATGGAAGAGGTTCCTGGATCTGACACCGCTCTGACGGTTTAGGTAGGATACCACAGATCTGTTGTCCGAACGGACCAGGACGTGGTGACCCTGAATGACCGGGAGAAAGCACACGAGCGCGTACTCGACCGCTATCATTTCCAGACAATTTATGTGAAGGAGCTTTTCCTGAACTGACCATAGGCCGAAAACCGGAGAGCCCTCGCGAGACTGCGCTCCAACCCGTGTTGGATGCGCCTGTCGAGATGACTTTTCGGGAGATACAGCTCCCATTGTCACTCCCTGCTGATACCATTCGGCCACTGTCCAGGGCTGCAGAGCTGATATACAGGTCTGAGTCACCTTGATGGGCTGGCGGCCTGTGGCCCAAGCCCGGCGAGACGCGTGGTGTTTAGCCAATGCTGAAGCGGGCGATGTGCAGTAAACCCAGCTGAAGTACTGCTGCGGCTGAGGCCATGTAACCTAGCACTCTCTGGAATTTCTTCAGAGGCGTGAGGCTGTTCATCTGAAAAGATGCGGCTAGTCGCTGAACACGGCGCTGGCGCTGTGTAGATAAGCGAGCCGTCATTGCCACGGAGTCTAGTTCTATTCCCAGGAAGGAAATGGTCTGACTGGGCTGTAGTGAGCTCTTGGTCCAATTGACTGCAAGACCCAAACTGTTCAGATGGCTGAGGAGAACTGCTCTGTGAGACAGAAGCTCCATATGTGACTGAGCCATAATCAGCCAGTCGTCCAAATAGTTCAGAATTCGCAAACCCTGACTCCGCAGGGGTGCGAGCGCCGCGATCCATGCACTTCGTGAAAGTACGGGTGCTAAGGACAGGCCGAACGGAAGGACGGTGTATTGATAAACCTGGCCGTCGAGGCGAATCTCAAGAATGGCCTGTGACGGGATTTATCTGAATCTGAAAGTATGCATCTTTCAGATCGAGAGAAATAAACCAGTCCCCTGGCGCACATGCGCGAGGAGTTTCCTGATTGTAAGCATTTTGAACGGTCTTTTTGCAAGCACCTTGTTCAAAACCCTGAGATCTAATATGGGTCTGAGGCCACCGTCTTTCTTGGGAACAAGAAAATAACGGCTGTAAAGCCCCGACTCGCTCAGAGAGGGTGGCACTTTTTATGGCCCTTTTGCACAGAAGGCTTGCTATTTCTGAACGAAGCATGCAAGCTGCTTCCGTGTTCACAGTGGTGTCGAGCCAGCTCTGAAGCGAGGGGGCGGCGATCGAACTGTAGCAAATAGCCCTGTTGTATTGTGCTTAACACCCACTTGGATATCCCTGGAATAGCTTCCCACGCTTTGAAGCGTAACGCTAGAGGGTGAATGGCCAATTCGCTCTGATTGCCGCACACAGAGCTGAACAAAATGTGTGAGCTGCGTTTAGTGTGTTCATGCATGATTGCTCGCAGACAGCATGAACAGGCTGTTTTGTGAGTGACTTCCGATTGGAATGAATGGGGAAAGAGTCACATCTGTTACGTGATGCGCAAGCATAGTCATGGGCACGGGACTTACACACAGAGGAATGGTTGCTGGCCGTGTAACAGAGCGGGCAGAGAATGGGCGCACACGACGCATTTGTGGGCGCCTTCATTGACTCTGACGCTCGAGCGGTTCAGTAACCGCTTTATGTGAGCGTGCTCTGGTGGGGGCACGAGACATGCAGTGCTTGTGTGCAGAAGTGAACACTGGATTGTGAGCACATTTTCTACACATAGGGCTGGTCGTGTGACAGAGCGGGCAGAGAATGGGCGCCACGACGCATTTGTGGGCGCCTTCATTGACTCTGACGCTCGAGCGGTTCAGTAATCGCTTTATGAGAGCGTGCTCTGATAGGGGCACGGGATGTGTTATGCTTGTGTGTAGGGGCGAACACTGGGTTGTGGGCACTTTTTCTACACATAAGACATGTTTGCTCTTTAAAAGATTTATTTGGGTCGCCGTGAAAACGGCGTTTGAGTGCAGGCAAGCGGGCAGTGTCACCGGCTTGTTGGCTGCTAAATTCACCACTGTAGTAGCCTGAGAGAAGGGGACTGACAGGGGCAAAGCTTTGACGGTGGTCCGGCGCGGCGAGACTGAGCCGTCGTTTGTTCAACAAAGTTAGGAAGACTTCGGTTGCTCTGGTTTCAGCGTTACCTTAAATCGAGGCCCGCGGGGCGGCGGTCTGCGGTGGCTGTCTGAGCGCTGATCGAGGGCAGCCGCCCTGTCGACGCTGAGAAGTCTGAGTTTGTTGAACTGGGCGCTGTGAAGAGGCTCGTGCAGGAGGCTGATCACGTGAGCGGCCTGCAGAGGAGCTAGCGACGCGGCAGGAAGAGGTTCATGGCTTGGGTGGCTTTCTGGACTTCTGAGAAGCGGTCAACAATGCCACTCACCGCGGAGCCGAAGAGACCGATCGGAGAGAGCGGTGCGTTGAGGAACGTGGAGCTCTGCTTCTCCCATGTCGGCTAGTGTTAGCCATAAGTGTCTCTCGGTCACAGTCAGCGAGGCCATGCACTTCCCTAGAGCTTGGGCTGCAGCTTTGGTAGCGCGAAGGGTGAGGTCTGTCGCGCCGTAGATCAGTAACAGCCTCTGGGTGCCTGCCTTTCTCATCCCACTCCGAAGAAGGTCTGCTTGTAGGATCTGTAAAGCGGCCATTGAGCGCCAGAGCAGATGCGGCTTGGCCGGCGGCGGAATAGGCGCCAGCCAACATAGGCGGAAGTCGCTCTGCAGGCCTTAGACGGGAGCACAGGCTTGGAACGCCATCTCGCGGAGGGCGGACAAAGGTGTGCTGCTACCGAGTCCTCGACCGGGGGATGGAGGAGTAGCCTCTCTCAGTGGCGCCGTCCACCGGCCGAGAGGTGGAGACGTGGGAGCGGGTCCTGGCTGAAAAAGGAGCGTTCCCACGACTTTGCAAGCTCCGTATGTAATTCGGCAGGAAGGGGCGGCCGGGCGCGGGTGTGGAGCGCCGATGGCTTTGAAGAAAGCAGCCGTCGAGTCTGTTGGGTGCCTGCTCAGGGGGCGGTGACCACTCGAGCCCGAGGCGGTCGACGGCCTGTGTGAGGAGGCGTGTTAACTCCCCTTCGACTCCGGTGCGGGTCCTGCTGGATTGAAAAAGACGCTCGTACTCTTTTGTGAATAGTTCGTGAGAACTAGCTTGCTGAATAAAAGGATACGTCGTCGGATGGCGTAGCACGCAGGATGGCTGAAGGTGGCTGAGACGGCCGGCTTCTTCTAGCACTGTCCACGCTTGCTTGATGCCCCTCGAACGGCAACGCGGCTTCCAGGTCAGCGATGCGAAGAGCTTCGCTGAAGAGATGAAAATCAGGGTTCCAGCCTACGAACTACGCTTATATGCACTCTAGTCACGCCCATTATGGCGGGCTTTGATGCAGTGAGCGCGCGGACGCCTCTCATTGGATGTGAATTCGCCCAAGCTCGTCTATAGGCTGCAGCAGTTGCCACAGAGCAACCTATGAGCTCGCTAGCTAGCCCGCTCAAGGTCTGCAGCTGCCGCACTGCGTTGACAATGGATACAAAAATTAAGGATAATTTTTTGGCTTCAATATCTCAGAAAAGATGAATCTTTCCCATAGCGTAAGCTAGCTTACGCAATACGAGAGAACCTCTCATAAGAGAACCCAGTTACTCATTGTTAATGGTTGTCGTGTCATGAAACTACAGACACGCAGACCATAGACCTAAATTAGATTTTAAAGAATATTGATAATATTGAATATTCAATTGAATAAATGTGTAGTGTATATACTAGTCTTGCATTTTTATATCTTATCAATATAATTGTAATAAACTGCTTAACATTTTCCTGTAAACCAAACTGATCACTCCAAGAAATAAATTATTTAAATCTCAAAATATATTTTTATTACAAATTTTAGCCAAACTTAAAACCAGAACAGTAAAGTATAAATTAACACAATAAAACTTAAAACCAGAACAGTAAAGTATAAATTAACACAATAAAACTTAAAACCAGAACAGTAAAGTATAAATTAACACAATAACATAATAAAACTTAAAAGCCAGAACAGTAAAGTTATAAATAAAATTGCTATAAAATGTAAACAATTAACAAAATGTGGCACAAAAGGTGCACAATATATTATTTATAGCCACCACCCCCGACTCTCCCGGGGGCATGTTTCATATGATCAGATGCAGCAGACTTTATTTGGGGCTCTGTTGCATCTGGGTCCCATTTCATGACAGCAGCTACAATCAAAGCAAAAAAATCCACATGTACAAAACACCACTGTTGTGGTCTAGCTTGCAGCAGAGATACATAGTATACATAGATGAAAATTTGAGTACTCGAATCAATTAAATGAAATAGCCTAGTTATCAAATCACAAATCAAGTCAAATTACATCAAGCCTGCTCACTACTGCGCAGACTCAAGTCCCAAGATGTCAGGGCCATATCAGGACACTGGCGGCTTCAGTTTTCACCAATGGAAGAGAGCGAAGGGGCGTCGTCCATCTTTTTTTACAGCTTATGCGCTGAACGCAATGAAGCATGAAACAGCTTTGATGCTATAATGTTATGCGGCCCAACGTACTGTAAAACATGCTTTGAACATGAACACATATTCAAAATACATCCATGGAATCATAACAAAAGGTGTTAACCTAAGTTGTATTGCCACAGTATGGTTTTCACGTCATGCTAGGCTAGCGAAAAACAGCTAACATTGGGTTGAAATTACAGAAATTGTAACACGTTATGCTAGGCTAGATATTAGTACTTATTATTAGATACTAGTTCCTATTACTATGTACTAGTATTTATTCAATACATACTAGTATTTATTCACTACATACTAGTATTTATTCAACTAGTATAAGTCATTAAATCTAATATCTAATTATCTAATATTATCTGTAACTATTAAATAGATACTAGTATTAGTAGTAGTAGTAGTATTAGCTACTAGTACTTGTTCTATAGATACTAGTACTTATTCAATAGATACCTTTTTATTAGATACTATAGTATTTATTCCAAATGTTACTAGCAAGATTATGTATTTTACTAGCAAGATTTACAATTGAACTCTACAGTGGCCGTTCTGCTAGTCATAGCTAATAAGCACTAGCTAATGAATAAGTACTAGTAATTAATGGAATAGATATATAGTATATAAAAAAAACTTTAGCATGAAAATAGATAGTCGCTTTCAATTATTAAATGTTAAAACGGCTTGCCATAGAAAGTCCAGTTTGGCTGATTGGCGCCAACTGAGCTAGCTAGCACGTCAATTTAGAGGAAAAAATATTTGAATGACTTAGCTGGACCAACTGGGACTAACGAAAAAAACTTTATGATAACATTTCGGGAATCACTCACTATTAGTATTACCAATATTACAACTTACAAAGTCCTTGATGGGGACGTCAAGTGCAACACGAGACAGCGACACAACGAGACGTAGACTAATTGGTGCGGACTGCGGAGCATGCTGCGCCTACGCGGATTGTAGTCACATATCCGTCCGCCACAGAACTGGAGAAACTTGTATTCCGAGCATGTTTGATCAATATATAAAAACTCAGTATCATGTTCTAAAAGTTTAAAAATGTGTTCAAAAAAATGTATACTTGACACACAGTCCCTATTATTTATTATCACTATAAAGGTAGAACTGTTTTTCACAGGGGAGGGATATCACAATCTACTTGAAACCGGAAGGAGTACCCAATAACCGCCTTTTCCACCACACTTAATAAGAAACAAACGAAAGAAAAAAAACAGTATTATCCGAAAAACATCTACGGTATGCTTACATCAGTTTTTTAATATACTTTTACTAAGCAGCATACACATAATAAAAAAAACAAATAACAACAAAACAATATGTAGGCTATAAAATAAATGGACAAATACCTAAAATTAAAAAGGCTGACATTTGGAGGAATTCTTATGGGTGAAATTGATTTTAAACATATTTCACACATATTTGGGCTTGGTCCAATGTTGCCAATGGGACCAAGGTGTCTCTTTTGGAACCCCAGGCCTTCAAAGCGCACTTAAGGCCCAATATAGCCTAAGCGGAAATAGTTACCCATCACCCTCAAAAAAAGACAATGACGAATAAAAAATGACAATAAATGAATCACTTTTTCTAGTATATAAATATAATTTTATATAAAACTTTAGAATAAATATAGTCCGACTGGAAGAAGTGTCACCGCCTTTGTCCCTAGCCATATTCCCAGTTCCCAAAAATCATGTGGCTATAAGTTGCATGTTTTCAGTTTCACATAGCCCAAATCTATTTATTGACAATTATTTGGTTTCCTTGCCTTGAGTTTGAGGGACTATGTCATAGATCTGTCTATTTGTGCCAACCTGCCTGTATCCTCTATACCTCTCAGAGATCAAAAAATCAGTAAAGTCATCCTGCCACTGCTTTCCCCATGCTGACTGAACTGCTGAATGTTTAAAAGAGCAAGGTGACCAAAATAATTAAATTATGTAGAGAAGGTTGAATGCAATTGCTTTATAAAGGATTTTCTTTTTCATCTCTTTGCTCAGTGGATGTAAGACATATGTAGGTAAACAATGCCATTCTTCATCTAAATCAAAAAACAATAATTTTGTTTCGGGAGGAGACTATGCCATAGCCTAATTTCCTATTGGAATGGTTCTGTAAGTGACATTCCGTGGAAAAAAGCTTGGACATTACCTCATAAATACCAAAAAATTACAGAAATTACCTTTAAGTTAATTCATAGGTTTTACCCAGATAAGTGCTCTCTCAAAAGACTTAAGAATGACATTACCCTTCTTTCTGTTCAGAGAAACCTGACTATGTTACATTTATTTTGGAACTGCTCTTTCACAGTGACATTTTGGTGTGACATTTGTGATTTTATCAAATGTCATGTGAATCCTAACTTTGAATTTACATATAGAAATATAATTTTTGGTTTTCATGAATGTGAAAAGAAAAGTGATATTTATTTCATAAACCTTATTTTTCTGTTCATTCTGTTCTGTTCTTATTTTTCTGTACATTCACAAATGTAAATTTTCTAAATGCAATCCTCTCTTTTAAAGATTTAAAGATGAAATGAAAATTTATTTTGAGTCTAAACTTAAAAGCTATAAGAACACTGTGTTTAAGGACTAGGCACTTATCTGGATTGAAAGACTTTAGGAAATTAGTCTGGACTGAGGGACTCTGGAGTAGATATGGTTGTAATGTTATGACAATGACGATGGTTGTAATATTTTTTTGGCTGTACTTGCAAACTTGTTGTAGTTTTCTTCTACAAGCATTTAAATGACGTTTCGATTGTGGCCTTAACATATTTTCTGTCATTTATTGACTAAATCTGGATGTTAACGGACGTCCAGATTATAGCCAGTATGAATGTTTGTTCTTGACTAATTCTGGCTGTCAGTGGACGTTTAGATTGTGACCAGATTGGACATCTTTATTGACGTCATTTATCGAATAATTTTAGATGCCAATGGACGTTTAGATTATAGTCAGTATGAACGTCTTTTCTGAACTAGTTCTGGCTGTCAGTGGACGTTTAGATTGTGGCCAGATAGGACATCTTTATTGATGTCATTTATCGACTAATTTTAGATGTCAACGTACGTCCAGATTATAGCCAGTATGAACGTCTTTTCTGAACGAGTTCTGGCTGTCAGTGGACGTTTAGATTATGGCCTGATGGGACATAATTTCTCAGTGTCATTAATCGACTAATTCTGGCTGTCAATGGACGTTCAGCTCATGGCCTGGACGGACGGACGAGATATCAACCTGTTTTGTATGTCCACAGACGTCGCTTGCTCAGTGGGTAGGTTAGCTGTGAAGTGGTGCTATCGCTAACCAGCTACAGAATTCAACATTAAAAGTGGCTTACCTGTCGCTTCGACATGAACAATTGCACGTCTCTTCTTCACCACTGGTCTGTCATATCCAAGGTATAATTCCGGGTTGGGATGGTCATCCGTGGGGCGTTTGTCAACAAAATGGAGCGAGCAGACATACACCTTTTTCGGTGGATGTTTCAGTTTTAGCACAGATAACCACCCAAACGTCTACTCTCTGGCATTGAATGTAGCTGATACGGAACTGGACACGGGCATTCTCTCCTTCTAATCATATGATCAAATCACTCAGTTTCTAAAAAGTTTTTGAATTGTTAAAACAACCAACAACAGCACATGTGGAACCTGAACTCATTCTCTCGCTGCTAGTAACTTACTGGGGTGTATTCCAGAAAGCAGGTTATGTGACTTTTAGGAGTAAGTAAGCGGATAACCTCTGCTTTCGGTTCCAAAAACGGAGGTAACTTACGGGTTATGTAAGTAACCATAGCAACTGACTCTCTGATGATAACCTGCTCCGGAGCAGGTTATGTTGCAGGGTTAGTTTGTTTCAGAGAGGTTTCCGAGCATGGCGTGCCCTTTTGATGAGGATCCTGTGGACGTAGAGGCACAGATTATACGGGTTTTTTTTCGCCGTGAGAGGGTGATAAGACCACGTATCGATGTTTTTTCTTATCCTAATGAATGTTTGCAGGAGCGCTATCGTTTTTCTAGGGAGTCGTTAATTTATTTAACAAACCTACTAAAACCACACATCTCAAACGTAACAAACCGTGGTTCAGCGCTTAGCGCCGAACAAATTCTTTGCATTGCTCTGCGCTTTTTTGCTACGGTGAGTTTTCTCTACAATGTGGGCGATGCAGAGCATGTGGGAAAGGCAACAGTGTGTAGAGCCGTTCGTAGCCTACTGTATGCATGGCACTGAAACGGTTTCTACACACTTTTGTACAGTTCCCTGGCCATAAACCTGTGCGCTTTATTAAAGAAGAATTCCACAGGGTGGCAGGTTTGCTCTCAGAAATTCTGTCATCTACTTCAATTAAATGACATTTCTTAATAGGTTTATTTTGACTGCACACACACACACACACACAAAGGCTACACAGACTTAAACTTGTAATTAATCTTAATTTCAGGGTTCCCAAACGTGATTGGGTGCATTGATGGCACTCACATTCCTATTAAAGCTCCATCTATCAATGAGGGAGACTATGTTAATAGGAAGTCTGTGAATAGCATCAATGTGCAGGTAATAGCTATATTTTGGCTCCTTAATATTGGTGTTACAAATAATAAACTTATTGTTCTCCACAGGTAATATGTGATGCAACCCACCTCATCACTAATGTTGAGGCAAAATGGCCTGGGTCTGTACATGATGCCAGAATATTTAGAGAGTCATCTCTGTGCAACAAATTTCAACAGGGTACGTTTTGTTAGACAAATGCTTGTAGTCTTTATTACGTTTACAAAACACCTCAAACATTACAGGACACTTCTATGGTTACTTGCTGGGGACAGAGGATACCCTTGCCTCCCCTATATGAGGACACCCTACCCTGATCCTAAGCCTGGACCACAGACACGCTTCAACCTGTCTCACAGCAGAACATGGGCCAAGGTGGAGATGACAATAGGCATTCTGAAGGCGAGGTTTCAGTGTCTGCGTGGGCTCAGGGTCACTCCAAATAGGGCATGTGACATCACATTTGCTTGTGTGGTACTTCACAACATTGCCACAATAAGAGGAGAGAGGCATCCCCCCTGTCCTGATGACAATGACCTAGAACAACACCCATTGAATCTAGCAGACCACAGAGATGGCAGAATGCTTAGAGACATGATTTGTCAAAATCACTTTATTTAATCTGTTCTATTTCTTCATATGCTGAAATAAGAGACATGACAGATTTGTATTTATTGCTTTATACACACACAAAAAAAATAAAATAAAAAATAACAGATTCATGTTCACATATGATTCTTTTCACCTTAAGGAGATGCTCCAGTAGTTCTATTTCAAGTTTGGCCTTTTTAATGGCCAGCCTTTTCTCCTCTAGCTGAAGCTGTATAAGGTCCATGTCCATGTCAGTTTTTTTAATTTGCCTTAATAGATGGACCTTATACAGCTCCTTTGCAGACAACTAGGAAGGCAAAGTAAATAAGATGGTTAAAGAAGAAAATCTGCCACATAGTAACATTATGTAAATAAGGACAACCAGGGACAAGTTCTTACACTGCTAAGATTATGTGTAGAGGTAGATGGACCCTCATCTGCATGTACATCCCCAGCTAGATTCTGTCACAGGACAAATGACACATTTTTCACTCCATCTATGCTATGCAATGCTATGCATTGTCCAGTATATGCATCATACCTCTGTGGGTCTCCCAGCACTTTCTAATTCAGTCACAGCAGATGTGGTCTCTTCATCATCATTCTAGAGTGGAAATATGCAAGGTTACTTTGTCTGGCAGACAAAGTGAAAGATCTAAAAGCAACTGGTTCTTAAAATGCACCACTAACAATTGTGACAGACTGTGTGGTTTCAGGAGGATCCAATAATACAATGCGTCCATCAGCAACTGCAAGAAAAAAAAAGATACTCAATGTGTAAATTACTAAAGTATGACAGACACTGAATAAAGGCATTAGGAACATGCAAGAATAAAAAAAAAACAGATTACTGTATACAGCATATGCTGTAAAATAGAATATGTATGCATAATGCACAAGTGAAACAATGACTGCATTTGGGAAGCATTTAGCCTTCTTCCTAATGACAAGAGTTAATTATCGTTTTGTCCAAACGTATGACTAAATAATCACAAGTACTAATATGGTATACCTACATTGTACCAAGTCACTTGAGTTGTTGTGGGAGGTAGCAAAGTCTGACGAAGTGCCCTCTGGAATACCATCGACCACAGGGCGACCTTTATTAAGTGAAAGAGCCAACTCCTCAGATGGGGTGAGAGGAGGTGGAGGTGGACCCAGGGGCGTGTCTAGAGCATTTTCAGTGGGGGGGCCATGCTGGGGCACTGCCTCCAAACGGGATGGCCGCCAATGACCAAAAAAAAAGCTAAATTCTACAGTATATTACGTAAATCCTATTGATTTTATTGTTTTTTTTTTAACTTGAATAAAGTTACTTGTAAACAAATGTAGTAATAAAGCACATTTTTGATTAATTTAGTTTTTTTGTCATCCCTGTATATATCCATTAAGTTAAATTTGAGAGCCAGTGTTTATTATTTTTAGTGTTTTCATAAAACTAACAAGTTTATAAAATAAAAGCAATTTTAATAATGAGCCATTTTAAAAACCCAGAAGCAGAAACGATGTCAACTATTTTCTTTTAATTAGTTTGGCCATTACAATATACAGTAGTTTTATTCACAATCTCTTTCAAATAATACTAATAAAAAAAAAAAAATTCCCCCACTGTAATAATTCACATTTTTTGGCCAAAACATCATAGTGTTTCATTCAACATTTTTTCAGATTAATTTACAAAAAAGCTGAGTTACACAGAGTTAAAGTTTTAGCACTGTAACAGTTCAAATGAAAACACCACAGTTTAAAAATAAAATATGGAACCATTACATTGTGCTCTGCTAATATATTAAAGAACAGTCTTTAGTTTAGAAACAATAAAAACAGTAGGAGAGAGAGAGAGGAAAACAGTCGAAAAAGAAAGAAGGCAGACCTCAACTAAAACAGCTGGATTCTTCTGTTTCGGTGGTGACTGGCAAGCTCACCATTATTATTTATAATGGTTGCAGAGTTATTATCTATATTGATTAAAAATAATGGTGTTGAAGATCTTTCAGTGTTGGATAGACATATACTTATAAGTCAGTTTGCTGACTATACAACATTGTTTCTAAAGAATGAATATCAAATTCCATTAGCTTTACATTCTATTAACCAGTTTTCTAAAGCTTCGGGGCTACATTTAAACCTAAACAAATGTGTAATGTTAACACTGCATGAGTTTCCTTTGCAATCATTATCTAATATACAAATTAAAAGGGAAGTTAAATATTTGGGGATTATTATTTCTAAAGATAAAGATGTTATGGAGAATAAAAATGTGTTGAATAACATAGATAAATGTAAGTCCATATTGAATAGATGGCTGCAGAGGGATCTTACAATTTTTGGAAGGGATCTTTTATCTAAAATGGATAGTTTGTCCAGACTCATCTATCCAGCCTTCTCCTTGCCCATATCGACACGAATGATTAAATGAATAAATAAGGTGAATTTTTTATTTATTTGGAGAAATAAGTGTCAGTACATTAGAAAGGAGGACATGATTAAAAAATATGAAGACGGTGGGGTGAATGCTATCGACATTATGAATGGTGTTTTGAAATTGAAATGGTTAAAATCCTTCATTCAAAATAGCCACTCCTTTTGGTTTATTGTCCCCAATGCTATCTTTAACAAACTGGGGGGAATACACTTTCTGTTATGTTGTGACTTTGAGTGCACCTCGTTACCAGTTAAACTTTCAGCCTTTCATCAGCAAGTGCTGCTCTATTGGAAACTATTGTTCAAACATAACTTCACTCCTCACAACACTCCAGTTTGGAATAGTAGATATATAAAATTTGGCAGAAAATCTGTATATCTTGAGAAATGGATATCTAAAGGGATTTGGGCTATTGCCCATTTCTTGGATGATAATGGAAATTTGTTACTGTATAGAGAGTTTTGTAAGAAATTCCAAGTACAGTGTACCGTTAATATTTTTAATAGAATGATTAGAGCTATACCAATTCCGTTAAGATTAATGGTTAAAGAAGACATGTTGTACTCCAAAATCTCCCCAGTACTGAGACAGCTATCCTTAGAAGGTTATGATTTTTGTGATAAAAAATGTACAAATAGAGTCATTAGAATTTTTTTTTTTACAGGCTTATTACCCAAACCCAATTAGACGGGAATACGTGCTTAAATATTTTGATAAGGTTGAAATAAAAAAATTAGGAAAAATGATTTGTCTTCTCCCTCCTAAAGCTAAGGAGGTGAACTTCAAAATGTTTAATGAGATTTATCCTACTAAAGAATTTTTAAGATTGAAATTTAAATTTGATGTGAATAATTGTGTTTTTTGTGAAACAAATATTGAAAATCTAGAACATGTCTTCTTTGATTGAGATATGGTGCAACCCTTTTGGAGTGAGGTGCAGAATTGGTTAAGGTCTAGGAGGGTTGAACTCCCACCTCTCACGTGGAAGTTAATTAGGTTTGGTGTTTGTCTGGAAAACAAAGATTGTGATTTTGTTATTAATTTCTTGTTATGTTTTGGAAAGGTTTTTCATTCATAAATGCAGATGGTTTAAATCTAAACCCAACTTTAATCACTGGATGAATGAGGTTAAACTCTTGTGCAAATCTTTAAAATTTGTTAAAAATCGGAAAGCCCTTAAACTGATTTCTCTTTTGGATACTTTTAAATTAATTTAAAAAGTCCCTTTTTATTTATTTTTTCATTTTATTTATTTTTGTTTTTTTTCTATTTAATTATTGGTTTGTTCATAGTGTGTTTTCTGTTCTTTGTACTAGCTATGCTCAAACTATGGCTGAACAATTGAGGTTATATTCAGAGATTTGTTGATGTACCTTGTTTGTTTGTGTTGTTGAAGGATAACAGTAGTTATTTGAGAAAATTGTTATGTATATTTTGATAAGTCACTTTTGATTTGTATCCTTTTTTTTGGCAATAAAGATGACTTTATTAAGCTTTAAAAAAAAAAAACTTTGAATCACGAACTTCAGTAGAGTCTATAAACTGATTGGCCATAAAATGAACCAATCACAAGACGTCTTATGGGGGGGCACCTGGGGTGGCCAATCGAATTTCGGTGGGGGGGGTGCCCCCCCTGGCCACCACGTAGACCCGCCCCTGAACAGACATACCCCGAGTAAGCAGGTTTTGGGTTAATCAACCCATAGTTCGAACGCAAAGAATTATGGGTATGTTTGGCCCGTTTACTTGGGCTGGCATCGCATAGCAGGCTGTTCTGGCATGAAAATAATAAAAAAATTAGCATGGAAAACTGAATATAATCCTACAAAATGCAGCGGGCTAAAGAAAACATTGTCGGACCATACCGCCTAAAATGAAATCCTAATGCAAAGACGAGGTATGACGAGAAAATAAAGAGAATCAAAGGACTGGATGCTTACGAGCATAGTGACTGGTCAGGGGACGTAAACCTAAAGTTGCCCAACTTCCAGCACCCATATATATATATATATATATATACACTCACCTAAAGGATTATTAGGAACACCATACTAATACTGTGTTTGACCCCACTTTCGCTTTCAGAACTGCCTTAATTCTACGTGGCATTGATTCAACAAGGTGCTGAAAGCATTCTTTAGAAATGTTGGCCCATATTGATAGGATAGCATCTTGCAGTTGATGGAGATTTGTGGGATGCACATCCAGGGCACGAAGCTCCCGTTCCACCACATCCCAAAGATGCTCTATTGGGTTGAGATCTGGTGACTGTGGGGGCCATTTTAGTACAGTGAACTCATTGTCATGTTCAAGAAACCAATTTGAAATGATTCAAGCTTTGTGACATGGTGCATTATCCTGCTGGAAGTAGCCATCAGAGGATGGGTACATGGTGGCCATAAAGGGATGGACATGGTCAGAAACAATGCTCAGGTAGGCCGTGGCATTTAAACGATGCCCAATTGGCACTAAGGGGCCTAAAGTGTGCCAAGAAAACATCCCCCACACCATTACACCACCACCAACAGCCTGCACAGTGGTAACAAAGCATGATGGATCCATGTTCTCATTCTGTTTACGCCAAATTCTGACTCTACCATCTGAATGTCTCAACAGAAATCGAGACTCATCAGACCAGGCAACATTTTTCCAGTCTTCAACTGTCCAATTTTGGTGAGCTCTTGCAAATTGTAGTCTCTTTTTCCTATTTGTAGTGGAGATGAGTGGTACCCGGTGGGGTCTTCTGCTGTTGTAGCCCATCCGCCTCAAGGTTGTGCGTGTTGTGTCTTCACAAATGCTTTGCTGCATACCTCGGTTGTAACGAGTGGTTATTTCAGGCAAAGTTGCTCTTCTATCAGCTTGAATCAGTCGGCCCATTCTCCTCTGACCTCTAGCATCAACAAGGCATTTTCGCCCACAGGACTGCCGCATACTGGATGTTTTTCCCTTTTCACACCATTCTTTGTAAACCCTAGAAATGGTTGTGCGTGAAAATCCCAGTAACTGAGCAGATTTTGAAATGCTCAGACCGGCCCGTCTGGCACCAACAACCATGCCACGCTCAAAATTGCTTAAATCACCTTTCTTTCCCATTCTGACATTCAGTTTGGAGTTCAGGAGATTGTCTTGACCAGGACCACACCCCTAAATGCATTGAAGCAACTGCCATGTGATTGGTTGATTAGATAATTGCATTAATGAGAAATTGAACAGGTGTTCCTAATAATCCTTTAGGTGAGTGTATGTACATCTACATGATATTAAGTGTTAGTGCATACATGCACATGTCTGTGACTTATCACCCACAACCTACCTCATACATTTCCAGTTATCTTTTCTATGGACTCTTTATAATGTAAATGTCTTCATCTAAATGTATTTACATGTTAAATATGTAAAGAAACTGAAATTAAGTTGGTTGTTACTACTATTTAATTTATGTAATTGTGTTTGCAACCAAATTACACTGATTTTGCACAATTCTTCCTTAATACAGATAAAGGAGGCAGAATTTCATTCAGTCTTTGTGTATTTTATTTACAGAGATGGCTAAAAATCATTACATGTGAGAAGTGACATTACAAAATCTTAAAAAAAAAACTATTTACATATTAGATGTGAGCATGGTGTATAATTCTAACACGACAGCTTCACAACAATACTTGGACACATATTGGTCAAAGCACAGCACACAACCAAAATTTTATCCAGCGAAGTCTTATCCTCCCCCCTTACAAGGCACCACAAATCCCAGGCGTATTGTGTCATTTAATATGATAAACTTAGAGCGCATACACCCTATCACTCGCTCCATGTGGATCCTGACATGAGCCAACTTCCTGGTCTGTTCCACATCTTTTGCATTAAGTTGGCTGTGGCCCCTGGTGAAGGCAGGTATTTTCAGTGTAGCACCCACAAGGGCAACTTTTTCTTTAATATCAGTGCCCGGCGATGGGGATGGATTCACAGGACCTTCCATCTCAGTTGCAGGTGTAGTGCAAGCAGCAATGCGGATTCCTCCTCAAAATGGCAAATCATTTAAAATTGATCAGTAGATGGTTGGGGATAAACCCTCCCAATTAAGGAATTCAAAAAAAACATGTCTTTGTCTGAATCCTAAATGAAACATTTTCAATGTACAGGAAAATACATACCGGACCTTATGGATCCTTGAGGCTTTTTTGTTCCCAATGAGAAATGAGGCATGTACACCAAGTTTCAGAAGAATTGGACAAATGGCGTGGAAATGGTATCACTTTGAAAATATTTTTTGGGGGCATGGCCTGTAGCGCCACCTATGGTCGAATGTGGGCCATTCTTGGTTTGTGGGTTCCTGTTGGCCTGTAGTATCAATGTACAAAATTAGAAAATATTTGACCAGAAAATGGGAATTTTGGAGTGGCCTGTATCGCCCCCTAGGGGCGAATGTGGGCCATTCTTGGTTTGTGGGTTCCTGTCGGCCTGTAGTATCAATGTACCAAATTAGAAAATGTTTGACCAGAAAACGGGAATTTTGGCGTGGCCTTTAGCGCCCCCAGTGGCAAATGTCGGCCATTCATGGTTTGTGGGTTCCTGTTGGCCTGTAGTACCATTGTACCAAATTAGAAAATGTTTGACCAGAAAACGGGAATTTTGGCGTGGCCTTTAGCGCCCCCTAGTGGCGAATGTCGGCCATTCATGGTTTGTGGGTTCCTGTTGGCCTGTAGTACCATTGTACCAAATTAGAACATTTTAGACCAGAAAATGCGAATTTCGGCATGGCCTGTAGCGCCCCCTAGTGGCGAATGTTGGCCATTCTTTGCGCAGTACTTCAGAGTGATGTCAACTTTAAGCATATTAGGTTTGAAAAACCATCAGTCAAAATTACATTTGATTTATTGACACATATATATTGTTAAAATTTGGACATTTACATAAACACGCCCCTTTCAGCCATTTTGTATCGTATTCATTTTTCCTAAGTAACATTTTCAAAGACTTCAATTCTACACAAGTGTACCAAATTTCAAGTCAATTGGAGCTACGGTTCAGGAGAAGAAGAATTTTGTAGGTTTTCACAAATTTTCAACGTACGGGAAAATCCATCATGGCGGAAGTTATGGGTCCTTGAGGCTTTTTTGTTCCTCATGAGGAATGAGGCATGTACACCAAGTTTCAGAAGATTTGGACAAATGGCGTGGAAATGGTATCACTTTGAAAATATTTTTTTTGGGCCTGGCCTATAGCGCCACCTATGGGCGAATGTGGACCATTCTTGGTTTGGGGGTACCCGTTTGCATGGAGTATCAATGTGCCAATTTAGAAAACTTTTGACAAGTGACTTTTTGAGATATTGGGGGTCAAGGAGAATAATAATAATAATAATAAATATAGCTGCAAGCAGCAATGCGGATTCCTACTCAAAATGGCAAATCATTTAAAATTGATCAGTAGATGGTTGGGGATAAACCCTCCCAATTAAGGAATTCAAAAACATGTCTTTGTCTGAATCCTAAACGAAACATTTTCAATGTACAGGAAAATCCATACCGGACCTTATGGATCCTTGAGGCTTTTTTGTTCCCAATGAGAAATGAGGCATGTACACCAAGTTTCAGAAGAATTGGTTAAATGGCTTGGAAATGGTATCACTTTGAAAAATTTTTTGGGGCATGGCCTGTAGCGCCACCTATGGTCAAATGTGGGCCATTCTTGGTTTGTGGGTTCCTGTTGGCCTGTAGTATCAATGTACAAAATTAGAAAATATTTGACCAGAAAATGGGAATTTCGGCATGGCCTGTAGCGCCCCCTAGGGGTGAATGTTGGCCATTCTTGGTTTTTGGGTTCCTGTTGGCCTGTAGTATCAATGTACCAAATTAGAACATTTTTGACCAGAAAACGGGAATTTTGGCGTGGCCTTTAAGCTCCCTAGTGGCTGAATGTCGGCCATTCTTGGTTTGTGGGTTCCTGTTGGCCTGTAGTACCATTGTACCAAATTAGAACATTTTAGACCAGAAAATGGGAATTTCGGCATGGCCTGTAAGCCCCCTAGGGGCTGAATGTTGGCCATTCTTTGCACAGTACTTCAGAGTGATGTCATCTTGAAGCATGTTAGGTTTGAAAAACCATCAGTCAAAATTACATTTGATTTATTGACACGTATATATTGTTAAAATTTGGACATTTACATAAACACGCCCCTTTCAGCCATTTTGTATCAGTATTCATTTTTCCTAACTATCGTTTTCAAAGACTTCAATTCTACACATGTGTACCAAATTTCAAGTCAATTGGAGCTACGGTTCAGGAGAAGAAGAGTTTTGTAGGTTTTCGCAAATTTTCAACGTACGGGAAAATCCATCATGGCGGAAGTTATGGGTTCTTGAGGCTTTTTTGTTCCCCATGAGAAATGAGGCATGTACACCAAGTTTCAGAAGATTTGGACAAATGGCGTGGAAATGGTATCACTTTGAAAATATTTTTTTTGGGCGTGGCCTGTAGCGCCACCTATGGGCGAATGTTGACCATTCTTGGTTTGGGGGTACCCGTTGGCATGGACTATCAATGTGCCAATTTAGAAAACTTTTGACCAGTGACTTTTTGAGCTATTTGGGCTCAAGGAGAAGAATAATAACAATAATAATAATAAATATAGCTGCAAGCAGCAATGCGGATTCCTCCTCAAAATGGCAAATCATTTCAAATTGATCAGTAGAGGGTTGGGGTTAAACCCTCTCAATGGATGAATCTAAAAAACATGTATTTCTGTCTGAATCCTAAACGAAACATTTTCAGTCTACAGGAAAATCCATCATACCTTATGGATCCTTGAGGTGTTTTTGTTCCCAATGAGAAATGAGGCATGTACACCAAGATTCAAAAGAATTGGTTAAATGGCGTGGAAATGGTATCACTTTGAAAATATTTTTTGGGGCGTGGCCTGTAGCGCCTCCTATGGGCAAATGTGGGTCATTCTTGGTTTGTGGGTTCCTGTTGGCCTGTAGTATCAATGTACATAATTAGAAAATATTTGACCAGAAAATGGGACTTTTGGGAATTACCTGTAGCGCCCCTAGGGGTGAATGTTGGCCATTCTTGGTTTGAGGGTTCCTGTTGACCTGTAGTATCAATGTACCAAATTAGAACATTTTTGACCATAAAATGGGAATTTCAGGTGGCCTCTAGTGCTCCCTAGGGGCGAATGTGGGCCATTCTTTGTTTGTGGGTTCCTGTTGGCCAGTAGTATCAATGTACCATATTAGAAAATTTTTGACCAGAAAACGAAATTTTGGGAGTGGCCTGTAGTGCCCCTAATGGCTGAATGTGGGCCATACTTGGTTTGTGGGTTCCTGTTGGCCTGTAGTATCAATGTACCAAATTATAACTTTTTGACCAGAAAATGGGAATTTCGGCTTGGCCTCTAGCGCCACCTAGTGGTGAATGTCGGTCATTCTTGGTTTGTGGATTCCTTTTGGCCTGTACTATTAATGTACCAAATTAGAACATTTTTGACCAGAAAATGGGAATTTTGGCATGGCCTGTAGTGCCCCCTAGGGGCGAATGTTGGCCATTCTTGGTTTGAGGGTTCCTGTTGACCTGCAGTATCAATGTACCAAATTAGAACGTTCTTGACCAGAAAACGAAATTTTGGAGTAGCCTGTAGCGCCCCTAAGGGCGAATGTGGGCCACACTTGGTATGTGGGTTCCTGTTGGCCTGTAGTATCAAAGTACCAAATTAGAAAATTTTTGACCAGAAAATGGGAATTTTGGCTTGTCCTGTAGTGCCCCTAGTGGCAAATGTCGGTCATTCTTGGTTTGTGGATTCCTGTTGGCCTGTACTATTCTTGTACCGAATTAGAACATTTTTGACCAGAAAATGGGAATTTTGGCTTGTCCTGTAGTGCCCCTAGTGGCGTATGTCGGTCATTCTTGGTTTGTGGATTCCTGTTGGCCTGTACTATTAATTTACCAAATTAGAAAATTTTTGACCAGAAAATGGGAATTTTGGCATGGCCATTCTTTGCACAGTACTTCAGAGTGATGTCATCTTTAAGCATGTTAGGTTTGAAAAACCATCAGTCAAAATTACATTTGATTTATTGACACGTATATATTGTTAAAATTTGGACATTTACATAAACACGCCCCTTTCAGCCATTTTGTATCGTATTCATTTTTCCTAAGTAACGTTTTCAAGGATGTCCATTCTACACATGTGTACCAAATTTCAAGGCAATTGGAGCTACGGTTCAGGAGAAGAAGAGTTTTGTAGGTTTTCGCAAATTTTCAACGTACGGGAAAATCCATCATGGCGGAAGTTATGGGTTCTTGAGGCTTTTTGTTCCCCATGAGGAATGAGGCATGTACACCAAATTTCAGAAGATTTGGACAAATGGCGTGGAAATTGTATCACTTTGAATTTTGTTTTTTGGGCGTGGCCTGTAGCGCCACCTATGGGCGAATGTGGGCCATTCTTGGTTTGGGGGTACCCGTTGGCATGGAGTATCAATGTGCCAATTTAGAAAAATTTTGACCAGTGACTTTTTGAGCTATTGGGGCTCAAGGAGAAGAATAATAATAATAATAATAATAAATATAGCTGCAAGCAGCAATGCGGATTCCTCCTCAAAATGGCAAATCATTTAAAATTGATCAGTAGATGGTTGGGGATAAACCCTCCCAATTAAGGAATTCAAAAAAACATGTCTTTGTCTGAATCCTAAACGAAACATTTTCAATGTACAGGAAAATCCATACCGGACCTTATGGATCCTTGAGGCTTTTTTTGTTCCCAATGAGAAATGAGGCATGTACACCAAGTTTCAGAAGAATTGGACAAATGGCGTGGAAATGGTATCACTTTGAAAATATTTTTTTGGGGCGTGGCCTGTAGCACCACCTATGGGCGAATGTGGGCCATTCTTGGTTTGGGGGTTCCTGTTGGCCTGTAGTATCAATGTACAAAATTAGAAAATATTTGACCAGAAAATGGGAATTTTGGAGTGGCCTGTAGCGCCCCCTAGGGGCGAATGTGGGCCATTCTTGGTTTGTGGGTTCCTTTTGGCCTGTAGAATCAATGTACCAAATTAGAAAATGTTTGACCAGAAAATGGGACTTTTGGGAATTACCTGTAGCGCCCCTAATGGCTGAATGTTGGCCATTCTTGGTTTGTGGGTTCCTGTTGGCCTGTAGTACCATTGTACCAAATTAGAACATTTTAGACCAGAAAATGGGAATTTCGGCATGGCCTGTAGCGCCCCTAGGGGTGAATGTTGGCCATTCTTGGTTTGTGGGTTCCTGTTGGCCTGTAGTATCAATGTACCAAATTAGAACATTTTTGACCAGAAAGCGGGAATTTTGGCGTGGCCTTTAAGCCCCCTAGTGGCTGAATGTCGGCCATTCTTGGTTTGTGGGTTCCTGTTGGCCTGTAGTACCATTGTACCAAATTAGAACATTTTAGACCAGAAAATGGGAATTTCGGCATGGCCTGTAAGCCCCCTAGGGGCGAATGTTGGCCATTCTTTGCGCAGTACTTCAGAGTGATGTCATCTTGAAGCATGTTAGGTTTGAAAAACCATCAGTCAAAATTACATTTGATTTATTGACACGTATATATTGTTAAAATTTGGACATTTACATAAACACGCCCCTTTCAGCCATTTTGTATCGTATTCATTTTTCCTAAGTAGCGTTTTCAAAGACTTCAATTCTACACATGTGTACCAAATTTCAAGTCAATTGGAGCTACGGTTCAGGAGAAGAAGAGTTTTGTAGGTTTTCGCAAATTTTCAACGTACGGAAAAATCCATCATGGCGGAAGTTATGGGTTCTTGAGGCTTTTTTGTTCCCCATGAGAAATGAGGCATGTACACCAAGTTTCAGGAGATTTGGACAAATGGCGTGGAAATGGTATCACTTTGAAAATATTTTATTTGAGCGTGGCCTGTAGCGCCACCTATGGGCGAATGTTGACCATTATTGGTTTGGGGGTACCCGTTGGCATGGACTATCAATGTGCCAATTTAGAAAACTTTTGACCAGTGACTTTTTGAGCTATTTGGGCTCAAGGAGAATAATAATAATAATAATAATAATAAATATAGCTGCAAGCAGCAATGCTGATTCCTCCTCAAAATGGCAAATCATTTCAAATTGATCAGTAGAGGGTTGGGGTTAAACCCTCTCAATGGATGAATCCAAAAAACATGTATTTCTGTCTGAATCCTAAGCGAAACATTTTCAGTCTACAGGAAAATCCATCATACCTTATGGATCCTTGAGGCGTTTTTGTTCCCAATGAGAAATGAGGCATGTACACCAAGATTCAAAAGAATTGGTTAAATGGCGTGGAAATGGTATCACTTTGAAAATATTTTTTGGGGTGTGGCCTGTAAGCGCCTCCTATGGGCAAATGTGGGTCATTCTTGGTTTGTGGGTTCCTGTTGGCCTGTAGTATCAATGTACATAATTAGAAAATATTTGACCAGAAAATGGGACTTTTGGGAATTACCTGTAGCGCCCCTAGGGGTGAATGTTGGCCATTCTTGGTTTGAGGGTTCCTGTTGACCTGTAGTATCAATGTACCAAATTAGAACATTTTTGACCATAAAATGGGAATTTCAGCGTGGCCTCTAGTGCCCCCTAAGGGCTGAATGTTAGCCATTCTTTGTTTGTGGGTTCCTGTTGGCCAGTAGTATCAATGTACCATATTAGAAAATTTTTGACCAGAAAACGAAATTTTGGGAGTGGCCTGTAAGCCCCCTAATGGCGAATGTGGGCCATACTTGGTTTGTGGGTTCCTGTTGGCCTGTAGTATCAATGTACCAAATTATAACTTTTTGACCAGAAAATGGGAATTTCGAGCGGCCTCTAAGCGCCACCTAGTGGTGAATGTCGGTCATTCTTGGTTTGTGGATTCCTTTTGGCCTGTACTATTAATGTACCAAATTAGAACATTTTTGACCAGAAAATGGGAATTTCGGCATGGCCTGTAGTGCCCCTAAGGGCGAATGTTAGCCATTCTTGGTTTGAGGGTTCCTGTTGACCTGCAGTATCAATGTACCAAATTAGAGCGTTTTTGACCAGAAAGCGAAATTTTGGAGTAGCCTGTAGCGCCCCTAAGGGCGAATGTGGGCCACACTTGGTATGTGGGTTCCTGTTGGCCTGTAGTATCAAAGTACCAAATTAGAAAATTTTTGACCAGAAAATGGGAATTTTGGCTTGTCCTGTAGTGCCCCTAGTGGCGAATGTGGGTCATTCTTGGTTTGTGGATTCCTGTTGGCCTGTACTATTCTTGTGCGAATTAGAACATTTTTGACCAGAAAATGGGAATTTTGGCTTGTCCTGTAGTGCCCCTAATTGGCGTATGTCGGTCATTCTTGGTTTGTGGATTCCTGTTGGCCTGTACTATTAATTTACCAAATTAGAACATTTTTGACCAGAAAATGGGAATTTTGGCATGGCCATTCTTTGCACAGTACTTCAGAGTGATGTCATCTTTAAGCATGTTAGGTTTGAAAAACCATCAGTCAAAATTACATTTGATTTATTGACACGTATATATTGTTAAAATTTGGACATTTACATAAACACGCCCCTTTCAGCCATTTTGTATCGTATTCATTTTTCCTAAGTAGCGTTTTCAAGGATGTCCATTCTACACATGTGTACCAAATTTCAAGTCAATTGGAGCTACGGTTCAGGAGAAGAAGAGTTTTGTAGGTTTTCAGCAAATTTTCAGCGTCGGGAAAATCCATCATGGCGGAAGTTATGGGTTCTTGAGGCTTTTTGTTCCCCATGAGGAATGAGGCATGTACACCAAATTTCAGAAGATTTGGACAAATGGCGTGGAAATTGTATCACTTTGAATTTTGTTTTTTGGGCGTGGCCTGTAGCGCCACCTATGGGCGAATGTGGGCCATTCTTGGTTTAGGGGTACCCGTTGGCATGGAGTATCAATGTGCCAATTTAGAAAATTTTGACCAGTGACTTTTTGAGCTATTGGGGCTCAAGGAGAAGAATAATAATAAATATAGCTGCAAGCAGCAATGCGGATTCCTCCTCAAAATGGCAAATCATTTCAAATTGATCAGTAGAGGGTTGGGGTTAAACCCTCTCAATGGATGAATCCAAAAAACATGTATTTCTGTCTGAATCCTAAGCGAAACATTTTCAGTCTACAGGAAAATCCATCATACCTTATGGATCCTTGAGGCGTTTTTGTTCCCAATGAGAAATGAGGCATGTACACCAAGATTCAAAAGAATTGGTTAAATGGCGTGGAAATGGTATCACTTTGAAAATATTTTTTGGGGACGTGGCCTGTAGCGCCTCCTATGGGCAAATGTGGGTCATTCTTGGTTTGTGGGTTCCTGTTGGCCTGTAGTATCAATGTACATAATTAGAAAATATTTGACCAGAAAATGGGACTTTTGGGAATTACCTGTAGCGCCCCTAGGGGTGAATGTTGGCCATTCTTGGTTTGAGGGTTCCTGTTGACCTGTAGTATCAATGTACCAAATTAGAACATTTTTGACCATAAAATGGGAATTTCAGGTGGCCTCTAGTGCCCCCTAGAGGCGAATGTTGGCCATTCTTTGTTTGTGGGTTCCTGTTGGCCAGTAGTATCAATGTACCATATTAGAAAATTTTTGACCAGAAAACGAAATTTTGGGAGTGGCCTGTAGCGCCCCTAATGGCGAATGTGGGCCATACTTGGTTTGTGGGTTCCTGTTGGCCTGTAGTATCAATGTACCAAATTATAACTTTTTGACCAGAAAATGGGAATTTCGGCTTGGCCTCTAAGCGCCACCTAGTGGTGAATGTCGGTCATTCTTGGTTTGTGGATTCCTTTTGGCCTGTACTATTAATGTACCAAATTAGAACATTTTTGACCAGAAAATGGGAATTTCGGCATGGCCTGTAGTGCCCCCTAGAGGCTGAATGTTGGCCATTCTTGGTTTGAGGGTTCCTGTTGACCTGCAGTATCAATG
>NW_026266412.1:0-29317 GCF_025860055.1 Xyrauchen texanus
CCCGCACACTTTCATCAGGTTTTATAGTCTGCACCTCCCTAGTACGCCTGGCGCACGTGTGCTCTCGCCCTAGTTGAGTGCCTGAGTTCAGTTTCACTCTAGGGCAGGCCTTTTTTCGGTGCGTGGCCTAGTGGGCATTCGTTCCCCAAAGAGTCGTTTTCAACGACGCAGTGCGAAGTTCCTCCGGAAGGGAACGTCTCGGGTTATGACTATAACCCTTGTTCCCTGAGAAGGGAACGAGACACTGCGTCGTTCTGCCACGCCCCTCAATGCCTGAGAGCGGCTTGCTTCATCGCTAGGCTAATGTGTGTGTGTACCGGCGTCACTTTTATGCATCCGGTTATGCCGTCACATGTTACGTCATGACGCAACACCAATCAAGATTGGAATAGTTTCATTCATAATTCAGAGGCGCACGCTAAGGAGCGTTCCCCAAAGAGTCGTTTTCAACGACGCAGTGTCTCGTTCCCTTCTCAGGGAACAAGGGTTATAGTCATAACCCGAGACGTTTTCCTCTTTTGTATATAATAATACTGAATATAAACCCAATAGATCACTCAGATCATTAGGATCACATCAGCTAGAAATACCAAGGGTTCACTCTAAGCAAGGAGAGTCTGCTTTTAGCTATTATGCCAGCCGCAGCTGGAACCAGCTTCCAGAAGAGATCAGATGTGCTCCTACAGTAGTCACATTCAAATCCAGACTCAACACACATCTGTTTAGCTGTGCATTTACTGAATGAGCACTGTGCCACTGTGTGTCCCACTATTTGTACTGTATTTCAATTTTCAATTATTCTTATTTATTTATTCTTATTTTAATCTCTTCTATGTAAAGCACTTTGAATTACCATTGTGTATGAAATGTGCTATATAAATAAACTTGCCTTGCCTTGCCTTGCCTTTTGTAAGTCACTCTGGATAAAAGTGTCTGCCACATGAATAAATGTTAAGGTAAAAATATTTTTTAATGGCATCTGATCTTTTTTGTTTTTATTTTATACTGTTGTGTTTTATTTTATGGCCATTATTAACTGTATTAATGTTACTATTCATTAAATGTATTAAATACATATAATATATTTAATTAAACACATTAAATATATTTAATTAATACATTCATTAATAAATGTCATTAGTGTAAATTTTGTTATTAATATTATTGGTTGGATAGTAACATTAAAAAAATATTGCCTCATTATGTAGCTTCAATGTAGCTAACTACTTTTTGATAGTAACTTGTAGTGTAGCTAACTACTTTTTGATAGTAACTTGTAGTGTAGCTAACTAATTTTGATAGTAACTTATAGTGTAGCTAACTACTTTTTGATAGTAACTTGTAGAGTAGCTACTTTTTGATAGTAACTTGTAGTGTAGCTAACTACTTTTTGATAGTATCTTGTAGTGTAGCTAACTACTTTTTGATAGTAACTTGTAGTGTAGCTAACTACTTTTGATAGTAACTTTCAGAGTAGCTAACTACTTTTTGATAGTAACTTGTAGTGTAGCTAACTACTTTTTGATAGTAACTTGTAGTGTAGCTAACTACTTTTTGATATTATCTTGTAGTGTAGCTAACTACTTTTTGATAGTAACTTGTAGTGTAGCTAACTACTTTTTGATAGTAACTTGTAGTGTAGCTAACTACTTTTTGATAGTATCTTGTAGTGTAGCTAACTACTTTTTGATAGTAACTTGTCGTGTAGCTAACTAATTTTGATATTAACTTATAGTGTAGCTAACTACTTTTTGATAGTAACTTGTAGTGTAGCTAACTACTTTTGATAGTAACTTTCAGAGTAGCTAACTACTTTTTGATAGTAACTTGTAGTGTAGCTAACTACTTTTTGATAGTAACTTGTAGTGTAGCTAACTACTTTTTGATAGTAACTTGTAGTGTAGTTAACTACATTTTTATAGTAACTTGTAGAGTAGCTAACTACTTTTTGATAGTAACTTATAGTGTAGCTAACTACTTTTTGATAGTAACTTGTAGTGTAACTAACTACTTTTTGATAGTAACTTGTAGTGTAACTAACTACTTTTTGATAGTAACTTGTAGTGTAGCTAACTACTTTTTGATAGTAACTTATAGTGTAGCTATCTACTTTTTGATAGTAACTTATAGTGTAGCTAACTACTTTTTGATAGTAACTTGTAGTGTAACTAACTACTTTTTGATAGTAACTTGTAGTGTAGCTAACTACTTTTTGATAGTAACTTATAGTGTAGCTATCTACTTTTTGATAGTAACTTGTAGAGTAGCTAACTACTTTTTGATAGTAACTTGTAGAGTAGCTAACTACTTTTTGATAGTAACTTGTAGTGTAGCTAACTAATTTTGATAGTAACTTGTAGTGTAGCTAACTACATTTTGATAGTAACTTGTAATGTAGCTAACTACTTTTTGATAGTAACTTGTAGTGTAGCTAACTACTTTTTGATAGTAACTTGTAGAGTAGCTAACTACTTTTTGATAGTAACTTGTAGTGTAGCTAACTAATTTTGATAGTAACTTGTAGTGTAGCTAACTACTTTTTGATAGTATCTTGTAGTGTAGCTAACTACTTTTTGATAGTATCTTGTAGTGTAGCTAACTACTTTTTGATAGTATCTTGTAGTGTAGCTAACTACTTTTTGATAGTAACTTGTAGTGTAGCTAACTGCTTTTTGATAGTAACTTGTAGTGTAGCTAACTACTTTTTGATAGTAACTTTAGAGTAGCTAACTACTTTTTGATAGTATCTTGTAGTGTAGCTAACTACTTTTTGATAGTAACTTGTGTAGCTAACTACTTTTTGATAGTAACTTGTAGTGTAGCTAACTACTTTTTGATAGTAACTTGTAGTGTAGCTAACTACTTTTTGATATTATCTTGTAGTGTAACTAACTACTTTTTGATAGTAACTTGTAGTGTAGCTAACTACTTTTTGATAGTATCTTGTAGTGTAGCTAACTACTTTTTGATAGTATCTTGTAGTGTAGCTAACTACTTATTCAAAAGAGTAGCTTGACTGTAGCTTAACTAATTTAAATGATGAGTAGCTTGTAGCTTGTCAAACTACAGTTTCAAATTAGCTTCCCCAACACTAGTAATCACACAACGTGTGTGGTAATGTTAACACTTCAATCAGCATATTAACTGACTTATCCAGTGTGCACACACTGTTTATAGCAACACAGAGTATAATCTGATGATTGATTTCATGTAAACACTCAATAAAAATACGAAGAGTAGTATTGATTATCAGTGTTAGTGATTACTAATGGACTATCACTGCAGTGATCACACCGTTCTGTGAGTAAACCAATTCACTGTCTGGAAATAATTTGTTTCCTTCAGATAGCATCTGTCGTCCCTGAGGACCTAAACCAGACTGTGACATCATTCTAATAATCAGTCTGTACATTAACCCTTCAATGCATGGGTATATCTCCAAACATACTGTAATTACATACTCCAGTCTTTAGAGACCCGGCATGTAAATCTATCACAAACAGACCTACAGAATGCCATGATAGTGTCAAATTGTCAAAGCATTTTCAAGACAATTAGCAAATAATTCAATAGAATATATTCTGATATATTTTGATGTTCTATTTTTCATATATTAAATAGATGATGCAACTAACATAGAACAGGATTCATTACTTTCACATTGAAATTCAATGAGACAACTGGCTGTCAAACACATATTGAGATATGCATAACACATAAGATACACATACACTCACCTAAAGGATTATTAGGAACACCTGTTCAATTTCTCATTAATGCAATTATCTAATCAACCAATCATATGGCAGTTGCTTCAATGCATTTAGGGGTGTGGTCCTGGTCAAGACAATCTCCTGAACTCCAAACTGAATGTCAGAATGGGAAAGAAAGGTGATTTTGAGCATGGCATGGTTGTTGGTGCCAGACGGGCCGGTCTGAGTATTTCACAATCTGCTCTGGGATTTTCACGCACAACCATTTCTAGGGTTTACAAAGAATGGTGTGAAAAGGGAAAAACATCCAGTATGCGGCAGTCCTGTGGGCGAAAATGCCTTGTTGATGCTAGAGGTCAGAGGAGAATGGGCCGACTGATTCAAGCTGATAGAAGAGCAACTTTGCCTGAAATAACCACTCGTTACAACCGAGGTATGCAGCAAAGCATTTGTGAAGCCACAACACGCACAACCTTTAGGCGGATGGGCTACAACAGCAGAAGACCCCACCGGGTACCACTCATCTCCACTTCAAATAGGAAAAAGAGGCTACAATTTGCAAGAGCTCACCAAAATTGGACAGTTGAAGACTGGAAAAATGTTGCCTGGTCTGATAGATAGACATTCAGATAGATAGATAGAGAGATAGGTAGATAGATATTTACCCTCAGATAGATAGATAGATAGATAGATAGATAGATAGATAGATAGATAGATAGATAGATAGATAGATATTGACCCTCAAATAGATAGATAGATAGATAGATAGATAGACAGACAGATAGATGCTAGCATGTTTTTAGCATTTTTTAGTACTTCGCTAGGTGATACTAGCATGTGTTAGCATGATGCTAGCATGTTTTTAGCATCTTTTAGCACTTCGCTAGGTGATGCTAACATGTGTTAGAAATAGAAAAAGTTCGTCGAGACAAACTTTAAGTTGGCTTGTGAAAGTTTGGACCAGAAAGTTTGAAGTTTAAAGTAGTTTGAAGTTTAAATTAGTTTGAATTTTAAAGTAGTTTGAAGATTAAATGAGTTTATAGTTTAAATGAGTTTAAAGTTTAAATTAGTTTAAAGTTTAAAGTAGTTTGTAGTTTAAAGTAGTTAAAAGTTTAACTTAGTTGCTAGATAGATAGATAGATAGATAGATAGATAGATAGATAGATAGATAGATAGATAGATAGATAGATAGATAGACACTCAGATAGATAGATAGATATAGATAGATAAATATTTACCCTCAGATAGATAGATAGATAGATAGATAGATAGATAGATAGATAGATGAAGATAGATAGATATTGACCCTCAAATAGATAGATAGATATTGACCCTCAGATAGATAGATAGACAGACAGATAGATGCTAGCACGTTTTTAGCACTTTTTAGTACTTCGCTTGATGATGCTAGCATGTGTTAGCATGATGCTAGCACGTTTTTAGCATGTTTTAGCACTTCGCTATGCGATGCTAGCATGTGTTAGCATGATGCTAGCACGTTTTTAGCATGTTTTAACACTTCGCTAGGCGATGCTAAGCATGTGTTAGCATGATGCTAGCGACGTTTTTAGCATGTTTTAAGCACTTCACTAGGCGATGCTAAGCATGTGTTAGCATGATGCTAAGCATGTTTTTAGCATGTTTTAGCGACTCGCTAGGCGATGCTAAGCATGTGTTAACATGATGCTAGCACATTTTTAGCATGTTTTAACGACTCGCTAGGCGATGCTAGCATGTGTTAGCATGATGCTATCACGCTTTTAGCATTTTTTAAGCACTTTGCTAGGCGATGCTAAGCATGTGTTAGCATGATGCTAGCACATTTTTAGCATGTTTTAGCGACTCGGCTAGTCAATGCTAGCATGTGTTAGCATGATGCTAAGACGCTTTAAGCATTTTTTAAGCACTCGCTATGCGATGCTAAGCATGTGTTAGCATGATGCTATGACGCTTTTAGCATGTTTTAACACTTCGCTAGGCGATGCTAAGCATGTGTTAAGCATGATGCTAAAGACGCTTTTAGCATTTTTAAGCACTTCACTAGGCGATGCTAAGATGTGTTAAGATGATGCTAAGATGTTTTTAAGCATGTTTTAAGACTGCTAGGCGATGCTAGCATGTGTTAACATGATGCTAGCACATTTTTAGCATGTTTTAGCACTTCGCTAGGCGATGCTAAGCATGTGTTAACATGATGCTATCACGTTTTTAGCATTTTTTAGCACTTTGCTAGGCGATGCTAGCATGTGTTAAGCATGATGCTAGCACATTTTTAGCATGTTTTAGCACTTCGCTAGTCAATGCTAGCATGTGTTAAGCATGATGCTAAGACGCTTTTAGCATGTTTTAGCGTGTGGCTAGGAAGATTTTAGGTCATTACTTTTTGGCTGCTTGATAAAAGAAATCCTCTGAGGGAGAGAGAGAGGGAGAGATGCAGGGCTGACAGGCCCTTTTGTGTGTGTGTGTGAAAATGTCAGTTGGAATTTGAATTTCTGAACATTCCGCAATGTTAAGTCAATGGGAGTTTTTTCTGAGTTTGATCGCCATTTTTAGGAAAACCGTAAGTCCGATCAGTTAGAAAAGATATAGCACACTATTCGGGATTAGTCTGAAGGTCTGTGCCGAAGTTTGGTGCCTGTAGCTTAAAAGCTCTAGGAGGAGTTAGATATAGAAATTTCAGAGTAAGAAGAATAATAATAACTAGAAAAAGTTCGTCGAGACAAACTTTAAGTTGGCTTGTGAAAGTTTGGACCAGAAAGTTTGAAGTTTAAAGTAGTTTGAAGTTTAAAGTAGTTTGAAGTTTAAATTAGTTTATAGTTTAAATTAGTTTAAAGTTTAAATTAGTCTAAAGTTTAAATTAGTTTGTGTTAAGCATGATGCTAAGCACGCTTTTAGCATGTTTTAAGACTTCGCTAGTCGATGCTAACATGTGTTAACATGATGCTAGCAGACGCTTTTAGCATGTTTTAAGCACTTCAGCTAGGCGATGCTAGCATGTGTTAGCAAGATGATGCTAAGACGCTTTTAGCATGTTTTAAGCACTCCGCTACGCTGATGCTAGCATGTGTTAGCATGATGCTAGCACGCTTTTAGCATTTTTTAGCACTCGCTAGGCGATGCTAAGCATGTGTTAACATGATGCTAGCATGTTTTAAGCATGTTTTAAGCACTTCGCTAGGCGATGCTAAGCATGTGTTAAGCATGATGCTAAGACGCTTTAAGCATGTTTTAGCACTTCGCTAGGCGATGCTAGCATGTGTTAGCATGATGCTAGCGACGTTTTAGCATTTTTAAGCACTTCGCTAGGCGATGCTAAGCATGTGTTAAGCATGATGCTAGCGACGCTTTTAAGCATGTTTTAAGCACTTCGCTAGGCGATGCTAAGCATGTGTTAGCATGATGCTAAAGACGCTTTTAGCATTTTTAAGCACTTCGCTAGGCGATGCTAACATGTGTTAAGCATGATGCTAAGACGCTTTTAAGCATGTTTTAAAGACTTCGCTAGGCGATGCTAAGATGTGTTAAGCATGATGCTAGCACTTTTTAGCATTTTTAGAACTTCGCTAGGCGATGCTAAGATGTGTTAACATGATGCTAAGATGTTTTTAGCATTTTTAGCACTTTGCTAGGCGATGCTAAGATGTGTTAAGCATGATGCTAGCACATTTTTAGCATGTTTTAAGACTTCGCTAGTCAATGCTAAGCATGTGTTAAGCATGATGCTAAGATGTTTTTAGCATGTTTTAAGCAGTGTGGCTAGGAAGATTTTAGGTCATTACTTTTGGCTGCTTGATAAAAGAAATCCTCTGAGGGAGAGAGAGAGGAGAGATGCAGGGCTGACAGGCCCTTTTGTGTGTGTGTGTGAAAATGTCAGTTGGAATTTGAATTTCTGAACATTCCGCAATGTTAAGTCAATGGGAGTTTTTTCTGAGTTTGATCGCCATTTTTAGGAAAACCGTAAGTCCGATCAGTTAGAAAAGATATAGCACACTATTCGGGATTAGTCTGAAGGTCTGTGCCGAAGTTTGGTGCCTGTAGCTTAAAAGCTCTAGGAGGAGTTAGATATAGAAATTTCAGAGTAAGAAGGATAATAATAATAATAATAATAACTAGATGGGTACATTTCCTGAAGAAAATGTGAGTGGTGCTTGCCGTGGCGAAACTCGTCAAACAGCATGTTGTAACTTGAAAAGAGGAAAAATCACGGTCAGTAAATAAATGAACCCAGAAGTCTGTACGATTCTCTGGTGCAGAAATATGTGATTTGTTACTCGGTTGCTAGGGTAAGCCCATGTGGTTGCTATGCAGTTACCAAGGTAATACAATACATTGCTCCTTTCCATCCTGAGTGAAATAAGTCAACCCGAAGTCTGTAGTGTTTTCTGGTGCAGAGATATGTGATTTGTTACTCGGTTGCTAGGGTAACCCCATCTGGTTGCTAGGCAGTTACCATAGTGATACTAATGAAGTGTCCTTGCCATCCTGGTTGAAATAAATCAACCCAGAAGTCTGTACTGATTTTCTGGTGCAGAGATATAGTGATTTGTTACTCGGTTGCTAGGGTACTCTGTTTAGTTGCTAGGAGTGGCTTGGCAGCTGCCAATTATGAATCTCCAAAGGCTGCTTGTCAGTATGAATGATATAAACCAACTCCCATGCCTCTGTGACATTCAGAATGGAAGATATCCCTGTATGGATTTTGGTTGTTATGGTGGCTCGACAGTGGTTGCTAGGGAGGGGCTAGGAAGTGTTGAGGTGATGCATGATTGGCTGTTTGCTGTCCCAGAGTCAAACGAGACCACCCTTGTGTTTCTATGACACTTCTATCCGTAGATATCCCTTTGATCTCTTTCAATAGAAGTCTATGGGACTTGTTGCTAAGGTGCTCTTAATGGTTGCTAGGGCGTGGCTTGATAGCTTCACAATGATCCAGAGAGACTGATTGGTTGTCTGAGTAAAATGAGCCCACCCCTCGTCTCTATGACACTGTGATCCAGAGCTATGTTCAATACAAATCCCTATGCCTTTTCATTTCATGGGCCAGCCCTACACCATTATAAGTCAATTGGGGCATTTTTGGGCAGCTCCTGCCCCCAGGGGTGCAACTTTTACCCCATATTGAGGTATGCTCTTACAGAGCCTGCCAGCCTCTTCAAATGTGGCAAATCACACGCTTCTACTGAAATCCTCGCTTGGAGCTGTGGACGCCAAAGTTTGTCTCAATGTTAAGTCTATGGGATTTTTCGGCCGCTTTTTTGCCCCTGGGGCAAATACCGCACTCCGATCGCTTATAAAAGTCATAGCACATGTGTCCTCAATAGGTCGCTCGATTTGACACCTCATTCGTGGGTCTACGCCAAACGGTAGCGGACGAAGTTAGGTGCCGAAGTTTTGTTAAGAGATATAAAATAAAAATAAAAATAAAAATAAAAGTATAATAATAAGTATGTGAGATTACAATAGTGATGCTTTGCAAGCACCACTAATAATAATAACTAGATAGGTACATTTCCTGAAGAAAATGTGAGTGGTGCTTGCCGTGGCAAAACTCGACCAAACAGCATGTTGTAACTTGAAAAGAAAAAAATTATGGTCATAAATAAATCAGCCCAGAAGTCTGTACGATTTTCTGGTGCAGAAATATGTGATTTGTTACTCGGTTGCTAGGGTAAGCCCATGTGGTTGCTATGCAGTTACCAAGGTAATACAATACATGGCTCCTTTCCATCCTGAGTGAAATAAGTCAACCCGAAGTCTGTAGTGTTTTCTGGTGCAGAGATATGTGATTTGTTACTCGGTTGCTAGGGTAACCCCATCTGGTTGCTAGGCAGTTACCATATTGATACTAATGAAGTGTCCTTGCCATCCTGGTTGAAATAAATCAACCCGAAGTCTGTACTCTTTCTGGTGCCGAGATATGTGATTTGTTTCTCGGTTGCTAGGGTAACCCCATCTGGTTGCTAGGCAGTTACCATAGTGATAGTAATCAAGTGTCCTTGCGATCCTGAGTGAAATAAATCAACCCGAAGTCTGTACTCTTTTCTGGTGCCGAGATATGTGATTTGTTTCTCGGTTGCTAGGGTAACCCCATCTGGTTGCTAGGCAGTTACCATAGTGATAGTAATCAAGTGTCCTTGCGATCCTGAGTGAAATAAATCAACCCGAAGTCAGTACTATTTTCTGGTGCAGAGATATGTGATTTGTTACTCGGTTGCTAGGGTAACCCCATCTGGTTGCTAGGCAGTTACCATAGTGATAGTAATCAAGTGTCCTTGCCATCCTGATTGAAATAAGTCAACCCAGAAGTATCTACGCTTTTCTGATGCAGAGATATGTGATTTGTTACTTGGTTGCTAGGGTAACCCCATATGGTTGCTAGGCAGTTACCATAGTGATACTAATGAAGTCTCCTTGCCATCCTGAGTAAAATAAGTCAACCCGAAGTCTCTACTGTTTTCTAGTGCAGAGATATGTGATTTGTTACTCGGTTGCTAGGGTAACCCCATCTGGTTGCTAGGCAGTTACCATAGTGATAGTAATCAAGTGTCCTTGCCATCCTGAGTGAAATAAATCAACCCAGAAGTCTGTGATATTTTCTGGTGCAGAGATATGTGATTTGTTACTCGGTTGCTAGGGTAACCCCATCTGGTTGCTAGGCAGTTACCATAGTGATAGTAATAAAGTGTCCTTGCCATCCTGAATGAAATAAATCAACCCAGAAGTCTGTACTATTTTGTGGTGCAGAGATATGTGATTTGTTACTCGGTTGCTAGGGTAACCCCATCTGGTTGCTAGGCAGTTACCATAGTGATACTAATCAAGTGTCCTTGCCATCCTGATTGAAATAAGTCAACCCGAAGTCTCTATGCTTTTGTGATGCAGAGATATGTGATTTGTTACTCGGTTGCTAGGGTAAGCCCATCTGGTTGCTAGGCAGTTACCATAGTGATAGTAATCAAGTGTCCTTGCCATCCTGATTGAAATAAATCAACCCAGAAGTCTCTGATATTTTCTGGTGCAGAGATATGTGATTTGTTACTTGGTTGCTAGGGTAACCCCATCTGGTTGCTAGGCAGTTACCATAGTGATACTAATCAAGTGTCCTTGCCATCCTGAGTGAAATAAATCAACCCAGAAGTCTCGTACTATTTTCTGGTGCAGAGATATGTGATTTGTTACTCGGTTGCTAGGGTAACCCCATCTGGTTGCTAGGCAGTTACCATAGTGATACTAATCAAGTGTCCTTGCCATCCTGATTGAAATAAGTCAACCCGAAGTCTCTATGTTTTTGTGATGCAGAGATATGTGATTTGTTACTCGGTTGCTAGGGTAAGCCCATCTGGTTGCTAGGCAGTTACCATAGTGATACTAATGAAGTGTCCTTGCCATCCTGATTGAAATAAGTCAACCCGAAGTCTCTACGCTTTTCTGATGCAGAGATATGTGATTTGTTACTCGGCTGCTAGGGTAACCCCATCTGGTTGCTAGGCAGTTAACATAGTGATACTTATCAAGTCTCCTTGCCATCCTGATTGAAATAAATCAACCCAGAAGTCTCTCTGATTTTCTGGTGCAGAGATATAGTTACTGCTAAACGGTTGCTAGGGTACTCTGTGTAGTTGCTAGGAGTGGCTTGGCAGCTGCCAATCATGAATCTCCAAAGGCTGCTTGTCAGTATGAATGATATAAACCAACTCCCATGCCTCTGTGACATTCAGAATGGAAGATATCCCTCTATGGATTTTGGTTGTTAAGGTGCTCGACAATGGTTGCTAGGGAGGGGCTAGGAAGTGTTGAAGTGATGCATGATTGGCTGTTTGCTGTCCCGAGTCAAACGAGACCACCCTTGTGTTTCTATGACACTTCTATCCGGAGATATCCCTTTGATCTTTTTCAATAGAAGTCTATGGGACTTGTTGCTAAGGTGCTCTTAATGGTTGCTAGGGCGTGGCTTGATAGCTTCACAATGATCCAGAGAGACTGATTGGTTGTCTGAGTAAAATGAGCCCACCCCTCGCCTCTATGACACTGTGATCCAGAGCTATGTTCAATACAAATCCCTATGCCTTTTCATTTCATGGGCCAGCCCTACACCATTATAAGTCAATTGGGGCATTTTTGGCAGCTCCTGCCCCCAGGGGTGCAACTTTTACCCCATATTGAGGTATGCTCTACAGAGCCTGCCAGCCTCTTCAAATGTGGCAAATCACACGCTTCTACTTAAATCCTCGCTTGGAGCTGTGACGCCACAAAGTTTGTCTCAATGTTAAGTCTATGGGATTTTTCGCCGCTTTTTTGCCCCTGGGGCAAATACCGCACTCCGACGCTTATAAAAGTCATAGCACACGTGTCCTCAATAGGCCGCTCGATTTGATACCTCATTCGTGGGTCTACGCCAAACGGTGCGGGACGAAGTTAGGTGCCGAGTTTTGTTAAGAGATATAAAATAAAAATAAAATACTAGATAGGTACATTTCCTGAAGAAAATGTGAGTGGTGCTTGCCGTGGCAAAACTCGCCAAATAGCCTGCTTGAAAAGAACAGAAATTGTGGTCATAAATAAATCAACCCAGAAGTCTGTATAATGTTCTGGTGCAGAAATATGTGATTTGTTACTAGGTTGCTAGGGTAACCCCATGTGGTTGCTAGGCAGTTACCATAGTGATACTAATACATGGTCCTTGCCATCCTGATTGAAATAAGTCAACCCGAAGTCTGTATGTTTTTGTGATGCAGAGATATGTGATTTGTTACTCTGTTGCTAGGGTAACCCCATCTGGTTGCTAGGCAGTTACCATAGTGATACTAATGAAGTCTCCTTGCCATCCTGATTGAAATAAATCAACCCAGAAGTCTCTACGCTTTTCTGATGCAGAGATATGTGATTTGTTACTCGGTTGCTAGGGTAACCCCATCTGGTTGCTAGGCAGTTACCATAGTGATACTAATCAAGTGTCCTTGCCATCCTGAGTGAAATAAGTCAACCCGAAGTCTGTACTGTTTTCTGGTGCAGAGATATGTGATTTGTTACTCGGTTGCTAGGGTAACCCCATCTGGTTGCTAGGCAGTTACCATAGTGATAGTAATCAAGTCTCCTTGCCATCCTGAGTGAAATAAACCAACCCAGAAGTCTGTACGTTTTCTGATGCAGAGATATGTGATTTGTTACTTGGTTGCTAGGGTAACCCCATATGGTTGCTAGGCAGTTACCATAGTGATAGTAATGAAGTCTCCTTGCCATCCTGAGTGAAATAAGTCAACCCGAAGTCTCTACGTTTTCTGGTGCAGAGATATGTGATTTGTTACTCGGTTGCTAGGTTAACCCCATCTGGTTGCTAGGCAGTTACCATAGTGATACTAATCAAGTCTCCTGGCCATCCTGATTGAAATAAATCAACCCAGAAGTCTCTTCAATTTTCTGGTGCAGAGATATGTGATTTGTTACTCGGTTGCTAGGGTAACCCCATCCTGGTTGCTAGGCAGTTACCATAGTGATCATAATCAAGTGTCTTTGCCATCCTGATTGAAATAAGCCAACCCAGAAGTATCTACGCTTTTCTGATGCAGAGATATGTGATTTGTTACTCGGTTGCTAGGGTAACCCCATATGGTTGCTAGGCAGTTACCATAGTGATACTAATGAAGTCTCCTTGCCATCCTGAGTTGAAATAAGTCAACCCGAAGTCTCTACTGTTTTCTAGTGCAGAGATATGTGATTTGTTACTCGGTTGCTAGGGTAACCCCATCTGGTTGCTAGGCAGTTACCATAGTCATAGTAATCAAGTGTCCTTGCCATCCTGAGTGAAATAAATCAACCCAGAGGTCTGTGATATTTTCTGGTGCAGAGATATGTGATTTGTTACTTGGTTGCTAGGGTAACCCCATCTGGTTGCTAGGCAGTTACCATAGTGATAGTAATAAAGTGTCCTTGCCATCCTGAATGAAATAAATCAACCCAGAAGTCTGTACTATTTTGTGATGCAGAGATATGTGATTTGTTACTCGGTTGCTAGGGTAACCCCATCTGGTTGCTAGGCAGTTACCATAGTGATACTAATCAAGTGTCCTTGCCAGCCTGATTGAAATAAGTCAACCCGAAGTCTGTATGCTTTTCTGATGCAGAGATATGTGATTTGTTACTCGGTTGCTAGGGTAAGCCCCATCTGGTTGCTAGGCAGTTACCATAGTGATACTAATCAAGTGTCCTTGCCATCCTGATTGAAATAAGTCAACCCAGAAGTCTGTGATGTTTTCTGATGCAGAGATATGTGATTTGTTACTCGGTTGCTAGGGTAAGCCCATCTGGTTGCTAGGCAGTTACCATAGTGATACTAATGAAGTGTCCTTGCCATCCTGATTGAAATAAGTCAACCCGAAGTCTGTACTGCTTTTCTGATGCAGAGATATGTGATTTGTTACTCGCTGCTAGGGTAACCCCATCTGGTTGCTAGGCAGTTAACATAGTGATACTTATCAAGTCTCCTTGCCATCCTGATTGAAATAAATCAACCCAGAAGTCTCTCTGATTTTCTGGTGCAGAGATATAGTTACTGCTAAACGGTTGCTAGGGTACTCTGTGTAGTTGCTAGGAGTGGCTTGGCAGCTGCCAATCATGAATCTCCAAAGGCTGCTTGTCAGTATGAATGATATAAACCAACTCCCATGCCTCTGTGACATTCAGAATGGAAGATATCCCTCTATGGATTTTGGTTGTTAAGGTGCTCGACAATGGTTGCTAGGGAGGGGCTAGGAAGTGTTGAAGTGATGCATGATTGGCTGTTTGCTGTCCCGAGTCAAACGAGACCACCCTTGTGTTTCTATGACACTTCTATCCGGAGATATCCCTTTGATCTTTTTCAATAGAAGTCTATGGGACTTGTTGCTAAGGTGCTCTTAATGGTTGCTAGGGCGTGGCTTGATAGCTTCACAATGATCCAGAGAGACTGATTGGTTGTCTGAGTAAAATGAGCCCACCCCTCGCCTCTATGACACTGTGATCCAGAGCTATGTTCAATACAAATCCCTATGCCTTTTCATTTCATGGGCCGCCCTACACCATTATAAGTCAATTGGGGCATTTTTAGGCAGCTCCTGCCCCCAGGGGTGCAACTTTTACCCCATATTGAGGTATGCTCTTACAGAGCCTGCCAGCCTCTTCAAATGTGGCAAATCACACGCTTCTACTAAATCCTCGCTTGGAGCTGTGGACGCCAAAGTTTGTCTCAATGTTAAGTCTATGGGATTTTTCGGCCGCTTTTTTGCCCCTGGGGCAAATACCGCACTCGATCGCTTATAAAAGTCATAGCACACGTGTCCTCAATAGGCCGCTCGATTTGATACCTCATTCGTGGGTCTACGCCAAACGGTAGCGGGACGAAGTTAGGTGCCAAGTTTTGTTAAGAGATATAATAAAAATAATAACTAGATAGGTACATTTCCTGAAGAAAATGTGAGTGGTGCTTGCCGTGGCAAAACTCGGCCAAATAGCCTGCTTGAAAAGAACAGAAATTGTGGTCATAAATAAATCAACCCAGAAGTCTGTATAATTTTCTGGTGCAGAAATATGTGATTTGTTACTAGGTTGCTAGGGTAAGCCCATGTGGTTGCTATGCAGTTAGCAAGGTAATACAATACATGGCTCCTTTCCATCCTGAGTGAAATAATTCAACCCAAAAATCTGTACTGTTTTCTGGTGCAGAGATATGTGATTTGTTACTGGGTTGCTAGGGTAACCCCATGTGGTTGCTAGGCAGTTACCATAGTGATACTTATCAAGTGTCCTTGCTATCCAGAGTAAAATCAGTCAACCAGGAAGTCTCTACTGATGTTGTGATCCAGAGATATGTGATTTGTTATTTGGTTGCTAGGGTAACCCTCCTTGTTGCTAGGCAGTTACCATAGTGATACTTATCAAGTCTCCTTGCCATCCTGAGTGAAATAAACCAACCCAGAAGTCTCTACGCTTTTCTGATGCAGAGATATGTGATTTGTTACTCGGTTGCTAGGGTAAGCCCATCTGGTTGCTAGGCAGTTACCATAGTGATACTAATCAAGTGTCCTTGCCATCCTGATTGAAATAAGTCAACCCGAAGTCTCTACGCTTTTCTGATGCAGAGATATGTGATTTGTTACTCGGCTGCTAGGGTAACCCCATCTGGTTGCTAGGCAGTTACCACAGTGATACTAATCAAGTGTCCTTGCCATCCTGATTGAAATAAGTCAACCCGAAGTCTCTATGTTTTTCTGATGCAGAGATATGTGATTTGTTACTCGGTTGCTAGGGTAACCCCATCTGGTTGCTAGGCAGTTACCATAGTGATACTAATCAAGTGTCCTTGCCATCCTGATTGAAATAAGTCAACCCGAAGTCTCTACGCTTTTCTGATGCAGAGATATGTGATTTGTTACTCGGTTGCTAGGGTAACCCCATCTGGTTGCTAGGCAGTTACCATAGTGATACTAATCAAGTCTCCTTGCCATCCTGATTGAAATAAGTCAACCCGAAGTCTCTACGCTTTTCTGATGCAGAGATATGTGATTTGTTACTCGGTTGCTAGGGTAACCCCATCTGGTTGCTAGGCAGTTACCATAGTGATACTAATCAAGTCTCCTTGCCATCCTGATTGAAATAAATCAACCCGAAGTCTGTACTCTTTCTGGTGCCGAGATATGTGATTTGTTTCTCGGTTGCTAGGGTAACCCCATCTGGTTGCTAGGCAGTTACCATAGTGATAGTAATCAAGTGTCCTTGCCATCCTGATTGAAATAAATCAACCCGAAGTCTGTACTCTTTTCTGGTGCCGAGATATGTGATTTGTTTCTCGGTTGCTAGGGTAACCCCATCTGGTTGCTAGGCAGTTAACATAGTGATACTTATCAAGTCTCCTTGCCATCCTGATTGAAATAAGTCAACCCGAAGTCTCTATGTTTTTGTGATGCAGAGATATGTGATTTGTTACTCGGTTGCTAGGGTAAGCCCATCTGGTTGCTAGGCAGATACCATAGTGATACTAATCAAGTGTCCTTGCCATCCTGATTGAAATAAGTCAACCCGAAGTCTCTACGCTTTTCTGATGCAGAGATATGTGATTTGTTACTCGGTTGCTAGGGTAAGCTCATCTGGTTGCTAGGCAGTTACCATAGTGATACTAATGAAGTGTCCTTGCCATCCTGATTGAAATAAGTCAACCCGAAGTCTCTATGTTTTTGTGATGCAGAGATATGTGATTTGTTACTCGGTTGCTAGGGTAAGCCCATCTGGTTGCTAGGCAGTTACCATAGTGATACTAATGAAGTGTCCTTTCCATCCTGATTGAAATAAGTCAACCCGGAAGTCTCTACGCTTTTCTGATGCAGAGATATGTGATTTGTTACTCGGTTGCTAGGGTAACCCCATCTGGTTGCTAGGCAGTTACCATAGTGATACTAATCAAGTCTCCTTGCCATCCTGATTGAAATAAATCAACCCAGAAGTCTCTCTGATTTTGTGGTGCAGAGATATAGTTACTGCTAAACGGTTGCTAGGGTACTCTGTTTAGTTGCTAGGAGTAGCTTGGCAGCTGCCAATCATGAATCTCCAAAGGCTGCTTGTCAGTATGAATGATATAAACCAACTCCCATGCCTCTGTGACATTCAGAATGGAAGATATCCCTCTATGGATTTTGGTTGTTAAGGTGCTCGACAATGGTTGCTAGGAGGGGCTAGGAAGTGTTGATTTGATGCATGATTGGCTGTTTGCTGTCCCGAGTCAAACGAGACCACCCTTGTGTTTCTATGACACTTCTATCCGGAGATATCCCTTTGATCTGTTTCAATAGAAGTCTATGGGACTTGTTGCTAAGGTGCTCTTAATGGTTGCTAGGGCGTGGCTTGATAGCTTCACAATGATCCTGAGAGACTGATTGGTCGCCTGAGTAAAATGAGCCCACCCCTGGTCTCTATGACACTGTGATCCAGAGCTATGTTCAATACAAATCCCTATGCCTTTTCATTTCATGGGCCGGCCCTACACCATTATAAGTCAATTGGGGCATTTTTGGGCAGCTCCTGCCCCCAGGGTGCAACTTTTACCCCATATTGAGGTATGCTCTACAGAGCCTGCCAGCCTCTTCAAATGTGGCAAATCACACGCTTCTGTGAAATCCTCGCTGGAGCTGTGACGCTCAAAGTTTGTCACAATGTTAAGTCTATGGGATTTTTCGCCGCTTTTTGCCCCTGGGGCAAATACCGCACTCGATCGCTTATAAAAGTCATAGCACACGTGTCCTCAATAGGTCGCTCGATTTGACACCTCATTTGTGGGTCTACGCCAAACGGTAGCGGGACGAAGTTAGGTGCCGAGTTTTGTAACGGAGATAGAATAATAATAAAAAGAAGAAAAATAAAAATAAGTATGTGAGATTACAATAGTGATGCTTTGCAAGCACCACTAATAATAATAACTAGATAGGTACATTTCCTGAAGAAAATGTGAGTGGTGCTTGCCGTGGCAAAACTCGCCAAACAGCATGTTGTAACTTGAAAAGAACAAAAATTATGGTCATAAATAAATCAACCCAGAAGTCTGTACGATTTTCTGGTGCAGAAATATGTGATTTGTTACTCGGTTGCTAGGGTAAGCCCATGTGGTTGCTAGTGCAGTTACCATAGGTAATACTAATACATGTGCTCCTTTCCATCCTGAGTGAAATAAGTCAACCCGAAGTCTGTAGTGTTTTCTGGTGCAGAGATATGTGATTTGTTACTCGGTTGCTAGGGTAACCCCATCTGGTTGCTAGGCAGTTACCATAGTGATACTAATGAAGTCTCCTTGCCATCCTGATTGAAATAAATCAACCCAGAAGTCTGCTACTGATTTTCTGGTGCAGAGATATAGTGATTTGTTACTCGGTTGCTAGGGTACTCTGTTTAGTTGCTAGGGAGTGACTTGGCAGCTGCCAATCATGAATCTCCAAAGGCTGCTTGTCAGTATGAATGATATAAACCAACTCCCATGCCTCTGTGACATTCAGAATGGAAGATATCCCTCTATGGATTTTGGTTGCTAAGGTGCTCGACAATGGTTGCTAGGGAGGGGCTAGGAAGTGTTGATGTGATGCATGATTGGCTGTTTGCTGTCCCGAGTCAAACGAGACCACCCTTGTGTTTCTATGACACTTCTATCCGGAGATATCCCTTTGATCTGTTTCAATAGAAGTCTATGGGACTTGTTGCTAAGGTGCTCTTAATGGTTGCTAGGGCGTGGCTTGATAGCTTCACAATGATCCTGAGAGACTGATTGGTCGTCTGAGTAAAATGAGCCCACCCCCTCGTCTCTATGACACTGTGATCCAGAGCTATGTTCAATACAAATCCCTATGCCTTTTCATTTCATGGGCCGCCCTACACCATTATAAGTCAATTGGGGCATTTTTAGGCAGCTCCTGCCCCTAGGGGTGCAACTTTTACCCCATATTGAGGTATGCTCTTACAGAGCCTGCCAGCCTCTTCAAATGTGGCAAATCACACGCTTCTACTGAAATCCTCGCTTGGAGCTGTGGACGCCAAAGTTTGTCTCAATGTTAAGTCTATGGGATTTTTCGGCCGCTTTTTGCCCCTGGGGCAAATACCGCACTCCGATCGCTTATAAAAGTCATAGCACACGTGTCCTCAATAGGTCGCTCGATTTGACACCTCATTCGTGGGTCTACGCCAAACGGTGCGGACGAAAGTTAGGTGCCAAGTTTTGTTAAGAGATATAAAAATAAGATAAAATAAAAATAACTAGATAGGTACATTTCCTGAAGAAAATGTGAGTGGTGCTTGCCGTGGCAAAACTCGCCAAACAGCATGCTGTAACTTGAAAAGAACAGAAATTATGGTCATAAATAAATCAACCCAGAAGTCTGTATGATTTTCTGGTGCAGAAATATGTGATTTGTTACTAGGTTGCTAGGGTAAGCCCATGTGGTTGCTAGTGCAGTTACCATAGGTAATACTAATACATGGTCCTTTCCATCCTGAGTGAAATAAGTCAACCCGAAGTCTGTAGTGTTTTCTGATGCAGAGATATGTGATTTGTTACTCGTTGCTAGGGTAACCCCATCTGGTTGCTAGGCAGTTACCATAGTGATACTAATGAAGTCTCCTTGCCATCCTGATTGAAATAAATCAACCCAGAAGTCTCTACGTTTTCTGATGCAGAGATATGTGATTTGTTACTTGGTTGCTAGGGTAACCCCATCTGGTTGCTAGGCAGTTACCATAGTGATACTAATCAAGTGTCCTTGCCATCCTGAGTGAAATAAGTCAACCCGAAGTCTGTACTGTTTCTGAGTGCAGAGATATGTGATTTGTTACTCGGTTGCTAGGGTAACCCCATCTGGTTGCTAGGCAGTTACCATAGTGATAGTAATCAGGTCTCCTTGCCATCCTGAGTGAAATAAACCAACCCAGAAGTCTGTACGTTTTTCTGATGCAGAGATATGTGATTTGTTACTCGGTTGCTAGGGTAACCCCATCTGGTTGCTAGGCAGTTACCATAGTGATAGTAATGAAGTCTCCTTGCCATCCTGAGTGAAATAAGTCAACCCGAAGTCTCTACAGATTTCTGGTGCAGAGATATGTGATTTGTTACTCGGTTGCTAGGTTAACCCCATCTGGTTGCTAGGCAGTTACCATAGTGATACTAATCAAGTCTCCTGGCCATCCTGATTGAAATAAATCAACCCAGAAGTCTCTTCAATTTTCTGGTGCAGAGATATGTGATTTGTTACTCGGTTGCTAGGGTAACCCCATCCTGGTTGCTAGGCAGTTACCATAGTGATCATAATCAAGTGTCTTTGCCATCCTGATTGAAATAAGCCAACCCAGAAGTATCTACGCTTTTCTGATGCAGAGATATGTGATTTGTTACTTGGTTGCTAGGGTAACCCCATATGGTTGCTAGGCAGTTACCATAGTGATACTAATGAAGTCTCCTTGCCATCCTGATTGAAATAAGTCAACCCGAAGTCTCTACTGTTTTCTGGTGCAGAGATATGTGATTTGTTACTCGGTTGCTAGGGTAACCCCATCTGGTTGCTAGGCAGTTACCATAGTGATAGTAATCAAGTGTCCTTGCCATCCTGAGTGAAATAAATCAACCCAGAAGTCTGTGATATTTTCTGGTGCAGAGATATGTGATTTGTTACTCGGTTGCTAGGGTAACCCCATCTGGTTGCTAGGCAGTTACCATAGTGATAGTAATAAAGTGTCCTTGCCATCCTGATTGAAATAAGTCAACCCAGAAGTCTGTACTATTTTTGTGATGCAGAGATATGTGATTTGTTACTCGGTTGCTAGGGTAACCCCATCTGGTTGCTAGGCAGTTACCATAGTGATACTAATCAAGTGTCCTTGCCATCCTGATTGAAATAAGTCAACCCGAAGTCTCTATGCTTTTGTGATGCAGAGATATGTGATTTGTTACTCGGTTGCTAGGGTAAGCCCATCTGGTTGCTAGGCAGTTACCATAGTGATACTAATCAAGTGTCCTTGCCATCCTGATTGAAATAAGTCAACCCGAAGTCTCTATGTTTTTGTGATGCAGAGATATGTGATTTGTTACTCGGTTGCTAGGGTAAGCCCATCTGGTTGCTAGGCAGTTACCATAGTGATACTAATGAAGTGTCCTTGCCATCCTGATTGAAATAAGTCAACCCGAAGTCTCTACGCTTTTCTGATGCAGAGATATGTGATTTGTTACCTGCTGCTAGGGTAACCCCATCTGGTTGCTAGGCAGTTACCATAGTGATACTTATCAAGTCTCCTTGCCATCCTGATTGAAATAAATCAACCCAGAAGTCTCTCTGATTTTCTGGTGCAGAGATATAGTTACTGCTAAACGGTTGCTAGGGTACTCTGTTTAGTTGCTAGGAGTGGCTTGGCAGCTGCCAATCATGAATCTCCAAAGGCTGCTTGTCAGTATGAATGATATAAACCAACTCCCATGCCTCTGTGACATTCAGAATGGAAGATATCCCTCTATGGATTTTGGTTGTTAAGGTGCTCGACAATGGTTGCTAGGGAGGGGCTAGGAAGTGTTGAAGTGATGCATGATTGGCTGTTTGCTGTCCCGAAGTCAAACGAGACCACCCTTTGTGTTTCTATGACACTTCTATCCGAGATATCCCTTTGATCTGTTTCAATAGAAGTCTATGGGACTTGTTGCTAAGGTGCTCTTAATGGTTGCTAGGGCGTGGCTTGATAGCTTCACAATGATCCTGAGAGACTGATTGGTCGTCTGAGTAAAATGAGCCCACCCCTCGTCTCTATGACACTGTGATCCAGAGCTATGTTCAATACAAATCCCTATGCCTTTTCATTTCATGGGCCAGCCCTACACCATTATAAGTCAATTGGGGCATTTTTAGGCAGCTCCTGCCCCCAGGGGTGCAACTTTTACCCCATATTGAGGTATGCTCTTACAGAGCCTGCCAGCCTCTTCAAATGTGGCAAATCACACGCTTCTACTGAAATCCTCGCTTGGAGCTGTGACGCCACAAAGTTTGTCTCAATGTTAAGTCTATGGGATTTTTCGCCGCTTTTTGCCCCTGGGGCAAATACTGCACTCGATCGCTTATAAAAGTCATAGCACACGTGTCCTCAATAGGCCGCTCGATTTGATACCTCATTCGTGGGTCTACGCCAAACGGTGCGGACGAAGTTAGGTGCCAAGTTTTGTTAAGAGATATAATAAATAATAACTAGATAGGTACATTTCCTGAAGAAAATGTGAGTGGTGCTTGCCGTGGCAAAACTCGCCAAATAGCCTGCTTGAAAAGAACAGAAATTGTGGTCATAAATAAATCAACCCAGAAGTCTGTATAATTTTCTGGTGCAGAAATATGTGATTTGTTACTAGGTTGCTAGGGTAAGCCCATGTGGTTGCTATGCAGTTAGCAAGGTAATACAATACATGGCTCCTTTCCATCCTGAGTGAAATAATTCAACCCAAAAATCTGTACTGTTTTCTGGTGCAGAGATATGTGATTTGTTACTGGGTTGCTAGGGTAACCCCATGTGGTTGCTAGGCAGTTACCATAGTGATACTTATCAAGTCTCCTTGCTATCCAGAGTAAAATCAGTCAACCAGGAAGTCTCTACGATGTTGTGATCCAGAGATATGTGATTTGTTATTTGGTTGCTAGGGTAACCCCTCCTTGTTGCTAGGCAGTTACCATAGTGATACTTATCAAGTCTCCTTGCCATCCTGAGTGAAATAAACCAACCCAGAAGTCTCTACGCTTTTCTGATGCAGAGATATGTGATTTGTTACTCGGTTGCTAGGGTAAGCCCATCTGGTTGCTAGGCAGTTACCATAGTGATACTAATCAAGTGTCCTTGCCATCCTGATTGAAATAAGTCAACCCGAAGTCTCTACGCTTTTCTGATGCAGAGATATGTGATTTGTTACTCGGTTGCTAGGGTAACCCCATCTGGTTGCTAGGCAGTTACCACAGTGATACTAATCAAGTGTCCTTGCCATCCTGATTGAAATAAGTCAACCCGAAGTCTCTATGTTTTTCTGATGCAGAGATATGTGATTTGTTACTCGGTTGCTAGGGTAACCCCATCTGGTTGCTAGGCAGTTACCATAGTGATACTAATCAAGTGTCCTTGCCATCCTGATTGAAATAAGTCAACCCGAAGTCTCTACGCTTTTCTGATGCAGAGATATGTGATTTGTTACTCGCTGCTAGGGTAACCCCATCTGGTTGCTAGGCAGTTACCATAGTGATACTAATCAAGTCTCCTTGCCATCCTGATTGAAATAAGTCAACCCGAAGTCTCTACGCTTTTCTGATGCAGAGATATGTGATTTGTTACTCGCTGCTAGGGTAACCCCATCTGGTTGCTAGGCAGTTACCATAGTGATACTAATCAAGTCTCCTTGCCATCCTGATTGAAATAAATCAACCCGAAGTCTGTACTCTTTCTGGTGCCGAGATATGTGATTTGTTTCTCGGTTGCTAGGGTAACCCCATCTGGTTGCTAGGCAGTTACCATAGTGATAGTAATCAAGTGTCCTTGCCATCCTGATTGAAATAAATCAACCCGAAGTCTGTACTCTTTCTGGTGCCGAGATATGTGATTTGTTTCTCGTTGCTAGGGTAACCCCATCTGGTTGCTAGGCAGTTAACATAGTGATACTTATCAAGTCTCCTTGCCATCCTGATTGAAATAAGTCAACCCGAAGTCTCTATGTTTTTGTGATGCAGAGATATGTGATTTGTTACTCGGTTGCTAGGGTAAGCCCATCTGGTTGCTAGGCAGATACCATAGTGATACTAATCAAGTGTCCTTGCCATCCTGATTGAAATAAGTCAACCCGAAGTCTCTACGCTTTTCTGATGCAGAGATATGTGATTTGTTACCGGTTGCTAGGGTAAGCTCATCTGGTTGCTAGGCAGTTACCATAGTGATACTAATGAAGTGTCCTTGCCATCCTGATTGAAATAAGTCAACCCGAAGTCTCTATGTTTTTGTGATGCAGAGATATGTGATTTGTTACTCGGTTGCTAGGGTAAGCCCATCTGGTTGCTAGGCAGTTACCATAGTGATACTAATGAAGTGTCCTTTCCATCCTGATTGAAATAAGTCAACCCGGAAGTCTCTACGCTTTTCTGATGCAGAGATATGTGATTTGTTACTCGGTTGCTAGGGTAACCCCATCTGGTTGCTAGGCAGTTACCATAGTGATACTAATCAAGTCTCCTTGCCATCCTGATTGAAATAAATCAACCCAGAAGTCTCTCTGATTTTGTGGTGCAGAGATATAGTTACTGCTAAACGGTTGCTAGGGTACTCTGTTTAGTTGCTAGGAGTGACTTGGCAGCTGCCAATCATGAATCTCCAAAGGCTGCTTGTCAGTATGAATGATATAAACCAACTCCCATGCCTCTGTGACATCTCAGAATGGAAGATATCCCTCTATGGATTTTGGTTGTTAAGGTGCTCGACAATGGTTGCTAGGGAGGGGCTAGGAAGTGTTGATTTGATGCATGATTGGCTGTTTGCTGTCCCGAGTCAAACGAGACCACCCTTGTGTTTCTATGACACTTCTATCCGGAGATATCCCTTTGATCTGTTTCAATAGAAGTCTATGGGACTTGTTGCTAAGGTGCTCTTAATGGTTGCTAGGGCGTGGCTTGATAGCTTCACAATGATCCTGAGAGACTGATTGGTCGTCTGAGTAAAATGAGCCCACCCCTGGTCTCTATGACACTGTGATCCAGAGCTATGTTCAATACAAATCCCTATGCCTTTTCATTTCATGGGCCAGCCCTACACCATTATAAGTCAATTGGGGCATTTTTGGCAGCTCCTGCCCCCAGGGGTGCAACTTTTACCCCATATTGAGGTATGCTCTTACAGAGCCTGCCAGCCTCTTCAAATGTGGCAAATCACACGCTTCTGTGAAATCCTCGCCGGAGCTGTGACGCTCAAAGTTTGTCACAATGTTAAGTCTATGGGATTTTTCGGCCGCTTTTTGCCCCTGGGGCAAATACCGCACTCCGATCGCTTATAAAAGTCATAGCACACGTGTCCTCAATAGGTCGCTCGATTTGACACCTCATTTGTGGGTCTACGCCAAACGGTAGTGGACGAAGTTAGGTGCCAAGTTTTGTACGGAGATAGAATAATAATAAAAAGAAGAAATAAAATAAAAATAAGTATGTAGATTACAATAGTGATGCTTTGCAAGCACCACTAAAAATAAAAATAAAAGTATAATAAGTATGTGAGATTACAATAGTGATGCTTTGCAAGCACCACTAATAATAACTAGATAGGTACATTTCCTGAAGAAAATGTGAGTGGTGCTTGCCGTGGCAAAACTCGCCAAACAGCATGTTGTAACTTGAAAAGAACAAAAATTATGGTCATAAATAAATCAACCCAGAAGTCTGTATGATTTTCTGGTGCAGAAATATGTGATTTGTTACTCGGTTGCTAGGGTAAGCCCATGTGGTTGCTATGCAGTTACCAAGGTAATACAATACATGGCTCCTTTCCATCCTGAGTGAAATAAGTCAACCCGAAGTCTGTAGTGTTTTCTGGTGCAGAGATATGTGATTTGTTACTCGGTTGCTAGGGTAACCCCATCTGGTTGCTAGGCAGTTACCATAGTGATACTAATCAAGTGTCCTTGCCATCCTGATTGAAATAAATCAACCCGAAGTCTCTACGTTTTTCTGATGCAGAGATATGTGATTTGTTACTCGGCTGCTAGGGTAACCCCATCTGGTTGCTAGGCAGTTACCATAGTGATAGTAATCAAGTGTCCTTGCCATCCTGATTGAAATAAATCAACCCGAAGTCTGTACGCTTTTCTGATGCAGAGATATGTGATTTGTTACTCGGTTGCTAGGGTAACCCCATCTGGTTGCTAGGCAGTTACCATAGTGATACTAATCAAGTGTCCTTGCCATCCTGAGTGAAATAAGTCAACCCGAAGTCTCTACTATTTTCTGATGCAGAGATATGTGATTTGTTACTCGGTTGCTAGGGTAACCCCATCTGGTTGCTAGGCAGTTACCATAGTGATACTAATCAAGTGTCCTTGCCATCCTGATTGAAATAAGTCAACCCAGAAGTCTCTACGCTTTTCTGATGCAGAGATATGTGATTTGTTACTCGGTTGCTAGGGTAACCCCATCTGGTTGCTAGGCAGTTACCATAGTGATACTAATGAAGTGTCCTTGCCATCCTGATTGAAATAAGTCAACCCGAAGTCTCTATGTTTTTGTGATGCAGAGATATGTGATTTGTTACTCGGTTGCTAGGGTAAGCCCATCTGGTTGCTAGGCAGTTACCATAGTGATACTAATGAAGTGTCCTTGCCATCCTGATTGAAATAAGTCAACCCGAAGTCTCTACGCTTTTCTGATGCAGAGATATGTGATTTGTTACTCGGTTGCTAGGGTAACCCCATCTGGTTGCTAGGCAGTTAACATAGTGATACTTATCAAGTCTCCTTGCCATCCTGATTGAAATAAATCAACCCAGAAGTCTCTCTGATTTTCTGGTGCAGAGATATAGTTACTGCTAAACGGTTGCTAGGGTACTCTGTGTAGTTGCTAGGAGTGGCTTGGCAGCTGCCAATCATGAATCTCCAAAGGCTGCTTGTCAGTATGAATGATATAAACCAACTCCCATGCCTCTGTGACATTCAGAATGGAAGATATCCCTCTATGGATTTTGGTTGTTAAGGTGCTCGACAATGGTTGCTAGGAGGGGCTAGGAAGTGTTGAAGTGATGCATGATTGGCTGTTTGCTGTCCCGAGTCAAACGAGACCACCCTTGTGTTTCTATGACACTTCTATCCGGAGATATCCCTTTGATCTTTTTCAATAGAAGTCTATGGGACTTGTTGCTAAGGTGCTCTTAATGGTTGCTAGGGCGTGGCTTGATAGCTTCACAATGATCCAGAGAGACTGATTGGTTGTCTGAGTAAAATGAGCCCACCCCTCGTCTCTATGACACTGTGATCCAGAGCTATGTTCAATACAAATCCCTATGCCTTTTCATTTCATGGGCCGCCCTACACCATTATAAGTCAATTGGGGCATTTTTGGCAGCTCCTGCCCCCAGGGGTGCAACTTTTACCCCATATTGAGGTATGCTCTTACAGAGCCTGCCAGCCTCTTCAAATGTGGCAAATCACACGCTTCTACTAAATCCTCGCTTGGAGCTGTGGACGCCAAAGTTTGTCTCAATGTTAAGTCTATGGGATTTTTCGCCGCTTTTTGCCCCTGGGGCAAATACCGCACTCGACGCTTATAAAAGTCATAGCACACGTGTCCTCAATAGGTCGCTCGATTTGACACCTCATTCGTGGGTCTACGCCAAACGTAAATGGGACGAAGTTAGGTGTCAAGTTTTGTTAAGAGATATAAAATAAAAATAAAAATAAAATAAAAAGTATAATAATAAGTATGTGAGATTACAATAGTGATGCTTTGCAAGCACCACTAATAAGTTTAAATAGGATTTCAGTAAGTTGGCTTTCACAAGCTAACTTAATAATAATAATAATAATAATAATAAGTTTAAATAGGATTTCAGTAAGTTGGCTTTCACAAGCCAACTTAACTAGAAAAAGTTCGTCGAGACAAACTTTAAGTTGGCTTGTGAAAGTTTGGACCAGAAAGTTTGAATTTTAAAGTAGTTTGAAGATTAAATTAGTTCAAAGTTTAAATTAGTTTATAGTTTAAATTAGTTTGAATTTTAAAGTAGTTTATTGTTTAAAGTAGTTTGAAGTTTAAAGTAGTTTATAGTTTAAATGAGTTTAAAGTTTAAATTAGTTTAAAGTTTAAAGTAGTTTGTAGTTTAAAGTAGTTAAGTTTAACTTAGTTGCTAGATAGATAGATAGATAGATAGATAGATAGATAGATAGATAGACACTCAGATAGATAGATAGAGAGATAGGTAGATAGATATTTACCCTCAGATAGATAGATAGATATAGATAGACAAATATTTACCCTCAGATATATAGATAGATAGACAGACAGATAGATGCTAAGCACGCTTTTAGCATTTTTTAGTACTTCGCTAGGTGATGCTAAGCATGTGTTAAGCATGATGCTAAGCACGCTTTAGCATCTTTAAGCACTTCGGCTATGGCGATGCTAAGCATGTGTTAAGCATGATGCTAAGCACGCTTTTAGCATGTTTATCGACTCGCTAGGGCGATGCTAAGCATGTGTTAAGCATGATGCTAGCAGACGATTTTAAGCATGTTTTAAGCACTTCGCTAGGCGATATGCTAGCATGTGTTAGCATGATGATGCTAAGACGCTTTTAAGCATGTTTTAAAGACTTCGCTAGGCGATGCTAAGATGTGTTAAAGATGATGCTAACGACGCTTTAAGCATGTTTTAAGACTTCGCTAGGCGATGCTAAGCATGTGTTAAGATGATGCTAAAGACATTTTTAGCATGTTTTAAGACTTCGCTAAGCATGCTTGTTAGACGACTGCGTTAAGCATTTTTTAGCACTTCGCTAGGCGATGCTAAGCATGTGTTAGCATGATGCTAAGCACGCTTTTAGCATGTTTTAAGCACTTCGCTAGGGCGATGCTAAGATGTGTTAAAGCATGATGCTAAAGACGCTTTTAAGCATTTTTTAAGCACTTCGCTAGGCGATGCTAAGATGTGTTAACATGATGCTAAGACGCTTTTAGCATGTTTTAACACTTCGCTAGGCGATGCTAGCATGTGTTAAGCATGATGCTAGCGACATTTTTAGCATGTTTTAGCACTTCGCTAGTCAATGCTAAGCATGTGTTAAAGCATGATGCTAAGCACGTTTTTAGCATGTTTTAGCGTGTGGCTAGGAAGATTTTAGGTCATTACTTTTGGCTGCTTGATAAAAGAAATCCTCTGAGGGAGAGAGAGAGGGAGAGATGCAGGGCTGACAGGCCCTTTTTGTGTGTGTGTGTGAAAATGTCAGTTGAATTTGAATTTCTGAACATTCCGCGAATGTTAAGTCAATGGGAGTTTTTTCTGAGTTTGATCGTCATTTTTAGGAAAACCGTAAGTCCGGACCAGTGTCACAACTGGAATAAGCATACTGAG
>NW_026266413.1:0-29252 GCF_025860055.1 Xyrauchen texanus
CTCACCGCTTACGTCACGCACTACCGCAAACAGCCAATAGGAAAATTCAACTGCAGTAGCCACCATTCAACCTGAAGAGGACAGCACTCAGAAGTTTTTACACCATATATTGTAGAATTAAAACACTTTATACACAAATGTCAAAAAAATTACTTGAATCAATGACCAGTACTAATAAAGCCCCATTCTTACAGATCATTAACTAAAAAAAGTTGGTTTAGGGTTTAGTTACCCTTTAAGTAAATAATTCTCACTGTACATTAGCTCATGGAGAACTATGACAATTACTTATGGTTAGTACGTTCTTGACATACAGTATGCGCTTTAGTTTATAGTTAAATTGTAGTTTATATATTGTATCCTCTACATTGTTAATATATTAATGGGAGTTTTATACTGTACAGAGTAGGTTCTTTCCCCTATCCCTATATGGCGTTTAATATTGGACAAAACAGCGCAAGCACAAAACAGCGCAAGCGCAAAAACAGCGCGCAAGTGAATTTCAACAGTGTGAGCACCATGACACAGCTCGGACGTAAAATTTAAACCTGCAGAACTTGCAAATCACAAACTCGAGCACAAAAAATATGATTGTGCACACAAATTAACAAGTCCCACACACGCGGCAGTTATTTTCTGCACACGCACAAGTTCTTTTCTGCACATGCGTGCACATGAGTAACAAATCACATATCTCTGCATCACAAAAATGTACAGACTTCCGGGTTGACTTATTTCAATCAGGATGGCAAAGAGACTTGATTAGTATCACTATGGTAACAGCCTAGCAACCACATGGTGTTACCCTAGCAACCGAGTAACAAATCACATATCTCTGCATCACAAAAACGTACAGACTTCCGGGTTGACTTATTTCAATCAGGATGGCAAAGAGACTTGATTAGTATCACTATGGTAACTGCCTAGCAACCACATGGCAACCCTAGCAACCGAGTAACAAATCACATATCTCTGCACCAGAAAATCAGAGAGACTTCTGGGTTGATTTATTTCAATCAGGATGGCAAGGACACTTGATAAGTATCACTATGGTAACTGCCTAGCAACCAGATGGGGTTACCCTAGCAACAGAGTAACAAATCAAATATCTCTGCATCAGAAAAACGTAGAGACTTCCGGGTTGACTTATTTCACTCGGGATGGAAAGGAGCCATGTATTGTATTACCTTGGTAACTGCATAGCAACCACATGGGCTTACCCTAGCAACCGAGTAACAAATCACATATTTCTGCACCAGAAAATCGTACAGACTTCTGGGTTGATTATTTATGACCTTGATTTTTGTTCTTTTCAAGTTATAACATGCTGTTTGACGAGTTTTGCCACGGCAAGCACCACTCACATTTTCTTCAGGAAATGTACCTATCTAGTTAGTGGTGCTTGCAAAGCATCACTATTGTAATCTCACATACTTATTAGTGGTGCTTGCAAAGCATCACTATTGTAATCTCACATACTTATTAGTGGTGCTTGCAAAGCATCACTATTGTAATCTCACATACTTATTAGTGGTGCTTGCAAAGCATCACTATTGTAATCTCACATACTTATTATTTAGTGGTGCTTGCAAAGCATCACTATTGTAATCTCACATACTTATTAGTGGTGCTTGCAAAGCATCACTATTGTAATCTCACATACTTATTATTTAGTGGTGCTTGCAAAGCATCACTATTGTAATCTCACATACTTATTATTATTTTTATTTTTATTTTTATATCTCTTAACAAAACTTCGGCACCTAACTCGTCCCGCACCGTTTGGCGTAGACCCACGAATGAGGTGTCAAATCGAACGGCCTATTGAGGACACGTGTGCTATGACTTTTATAAGCGATCGGGGGTACGGTATTTGCCCCAGGGGCAAAAAAGCGGCCGAAAAATCACATAGACTTAACATTGAGACAAACTTTGACGCGTCACAGCTCCAAGCGAGGATTTCAGTAGAAACGTGTGATTTGCCACATTTGAAGAGGCTGGCAGGCTCTGTAAGAGCATACCTCAATATGGGGTAAAAGTTGCACCCCTGGGGGCCAGGAGCTGCCCAAAAATGCCCCAATTGACTTATAATGGTGTAGGACGGCCCATGAAATGAAAAGGCATAGGGATTTGTATTGAACATAGCTCTGGATCACAGTGTCATAGAGACGAGGGGTGGGCTCATTTTACTCAGACGACCAATCAGTCTCTCAGGATCATTGTGAAGCTATCAAGCCACGCCCTAGCAACCATTAAGAGCACCTTAGCAACAAGTCCCATAGACTTCTATTGAAACATATCAAAGGGATATCTCCGGATAGAAGTGTCATAGAAACACAAGTGTGGTCTCGTTTGACTCGGGACAGCAAACAGCCAATCATGCATCAAATCAACACTTCCTAGCCCCTCCCTAGCAACCATTGTCGAGCACCTTAACAACCAAAATCCATAGAGGGATATCTTCCATTCTGAATGTCACAGAGGCATGGGAGTTGGTTTATATCATTCATACTGACAAGCAGCCTTTGGAGATTCATGATTGGCAGCTGCCAAGCCACTCCCTAGCAACTAAACAGAGTACCCTAGCAACCGCTTAGCAGTAACTATATCTCTGCACCAGAAAATCAGAGAGACTTCTGGGTTCATTTATTTCAATCAGGATGGCAAGGAGACTTGATTAGTATCACTATGGTAACTGCCTAGCAACCAGATGGGGTTACCCTAGCAACCGAGTAACAAATCACATATCTCTGCATCAGAAAAGCGTAGAGACTTCGGGTTGACTTATTTCAATCAGGATGGAAAGGACACTTCATTAGTATCACTATGGTAACTGCCTAGCAACCAGATGGGCTTACCCTAGCAACCGAGTAACAAATCACATATCTCTGCATCACAAAAACATAGAGACTTCGGGTTGACTTATTTCAATCAGGCTGGCAAGGACACTTGATTAGTATCACTATGGTAACTGCATAGCAACCAGATGGGGTTACCCTAGCAACCGAGTAACAAATCACATATCTCTGCACCACAAAATAGTACAGACCTCTGGGTTGATTTATTTCATTCAGGATGGCAAGGACACTTTATTACTATCACTATGGTAACTGCCTAGCAACCAGATGGGGTTACCCTAACAACCAAGTAACAAATCACATATCTCTGCACCAGAAAATATCACAGACCTCTGGGTTGATTTATTTCACTCAGGATGGCAAGGACACTTGATTACTATCACTATGGTAACTGCCTAGCAACCAGATGGGGTTACCCTAGCAACCGAGTAACAAATCACATATCTCTGCACTAGAAAACAGTAGAGACTTCCGGGTTGACTTATTTTACTCAGGATGGCAAGGAGACTTCATTAGTATCACTATGGTAACTGCCTAGCAACCATATGGGGTTACCCTAGCAACCAAGTAACAAATCACATATCTCTGCATCAGAAAACGTAGATACTTCTGGGTTGGTTTATTTCAATCAGGATGGCAAAGACACTTGATTATGATCACTATGGTAACTGCCTAACAACAAGGAGGGGTTACCCTAGCAACCGAGTAACAAATCACATATCTCTGCACCAGAAAATTGAAGAGAATTCTGGGTTGATTTATTTTAATCAGGATGGCCAGGAGACTTGATTAGTATCACTATGGTAACTGCCTAGAAACCAGATGGGGTTAACCTAGCAACCGAGTAACAAATCACATATCTTTCCACCAGAAATTTGTAGAGATTTCCGGGTTGACTTATTTCACTCAGGATGGCAAGGAGACTTCATTACTATCACTATGGTAACTGCCTAGCAACCATATGGGGTTACCCTAGCAACCGAGTAACAAATCACATATCTCTGCACTAGAAAACAGTAGAGACTTCCGGGTTGACTTATTTTACTCAGGATGGCAAGGAGACTTCATTAGTATCACTATGGTAACTGCCTAGCAACCATATGGGGTTACCCTAGCAACCAAGTAACAAATCACATATCTCTGCATCAGAAAAACGTAGATACTTCTGGGTTGGTTTATTTCAATCAGGACGGCAAAGACACTTGATTATGATCACTATGGTAACTGCCTAGCAACAAGGAGGGGTTACCCTAGCAACCGAGTAACAAATCACATATCTCTGCACCAGAAAATTGAAGAGAATTCTGGGTTGATTTATTTTAATCAGGATGGCCAGGAGACTTGATTAGTATCACTATGGTAACTGCCTAGAAACCAGATGGGGTTAACCTAGCAACCGAGTAACAAATCACATATCTTTCCACCAGAAATTTGTAGAGATTTCGGGTTGACTTATTTCACTCAGGATGGCAAGGAGACTTCATTACTATCACTATGGTAACTGCCTAGCAACCATATGGGGTTACCCTAGCAACCAAGTAACAAATCACATATCTCTGCATCAGAAAAACGTACAGACTTCTGGGTTGGTTTATTTCACTCAGGATGGCAAGGAGACCTGATTACTATCACTATGGTAACTGCCTAGCAACCAGATGGGGTTACCCTAGCAACCGAGTAACAAATCACATATCTCTGCACTACAAAACAGTACAGACTTCCGGGTTGACTTATTTTACTCAGGATGGCAAGGACACCTCATTAGTATCACTATGGTAACTGCCTAGCAACCATATGGGGTTACCCTAGCAACCAAGTAACAAATCACATATCTCTGCATCAGAAAAACGTAGATACTTCTGGGTTGGTTTATTTCAATCAGGATGGCAAAGACACTTCATTATGATCACTATGGTAACTGCCTAGCAACAAGGAGGGGTTACCCTAGCAACCGAGTAACAAATCACATATCTCTGCACCAGAAAATTGAAGAGAATTCTGGGTTGATTTATTTTAATCAGGATGGCCAGGAGACTTGATTAGTATCACTATGGTAACTGCCTAGCAACCAGATGGGCTTACCCTAGCAACAGAGTAACAAATCACATATCTCTGCATCACAAAAACATACAGACTTCCGGTTTGACTTATTTCAATCAGGATGGCAAGGACACTTGATTAGTATCACTATGGTGACTGCCTAGCAACCACATGGGGTTACCCTAGCAACCTACTAACAAATCACATATTTCTGCACCAGAACATTATACAGACTTCTGGGTTGATTTATTTATGACCACAATTTCTGTTCTTTTCAAACAGGCTATTTCACGAGTTTTGCCACGGCAAGCACCACTCACATTTTCTTCAGGAAATGTACCCATCTAGTTTTTCTTATTTTTTATATCTCTTAACAAAACTTCGGCACCTAACTCGTCCCGCACCGTTTGGCGTAGACCCACGAATGAGGTGTCAAATCGAACGGCCTATTGAGGACACGTGTGCTATGACTTTTATAAGCGATCGGGGGTACGGTACTTGCCCCAGGGGCAAAAAAGCAGCCGAAAAATCCCATAGACTTAACATTGAGACAAACTTTGACGCGTCACAGCTCCAAGCGAGGATTTCAGTAGAAAGCGTGTGATTTGCCACATTTGAAGAGGCTGGCAGGCTCTGTAAGAGCATACCTCAATATGGGGTAAAAGCTGCACCCTGGGGGCAGGAGCTGCCCAAAAATGCCCCAATTGACTTATAATGGTGTAGGACGGCCCCTGAAATGAAAAGGCATAGGGATTTGTATTGAACATAGCTCTGGATCACAGTGTCATAGAGACGAGGGGGTGGGCTCATTTTACTCAGACGACCAATCAGTCTCTCAGGATCATTGTGAAGCTATCAAGCCACGCCCTAGCAACCATTAAGAGCACCTTAGCAACAAGTCCCATAGACTTCTATTGAAACAGATCAAAGGGATATCTCCGGATAGAAGTGTCATAGAAACACAAGGGTGGTCTCGTTTTACTCGGGACAGCAAACAGCCAATCATGCATCAAATCAACACTTCCTAGCCCCTCCCTAGCAACCATTGTCGAGCACCTTAACAACCAAAATCCATAGAGGGATATCTTCCATTCTGAATGTCACAGAGGCATGGGAGTTGGTTTATATCATTCATACTGACAAGCAGCCTTTGGAGATTCATGATTGGCAGCTGCCAAGCCACTCCCTAGCAACTAAACTGAGTACCCTAGCAACCGTTTAGCAGTAACTATATCTCTGCACCAGAAAATCAGAGAGACTTCGGGGTTGATTTATTTCAATCAGGATGGCAAGGACACTTGATTAGTATCACTATGGTAACTGCCTAGCAAACAGATGGGGTTACCCTAGCAACCGAGTAACAAATCACATATCTCTGCATCAGAAAAACGTACAGACTTCCGGGTTGACTTATTTCAATCAGGATGGAAAGGACACTTCATTAGTATCACTATGGTAACTGCCTAGCAACCAGATGGGCTTACCCTAGCAACCGAGTAACAAATCACATATCTCTGCATCACAAAAACATACAGACTTCGGTTTGACTTATTTCAATCAGGATGACAAGGACACTTGATTAGTATCACTATGGTAACTGCCTAGCAACCACATGGGGTTACCCTAGCAACCTACTAACAAATCACATATTTCTGCACCAGAACATTATACAGACTTCTGGGTTGATTTATTTATGACCACAATTTCTGTTCTTTTCAAGCAGGCTATTTGACGAGTTTTGCCACGGCAAGCACCACTCACATTTTCTTCAGGAAATGTACCTATCTAGTTAGTGGTGCTTGCAAAGCATCACTATTGTAATCTCACATACTTATTAGTGGTGCTTGCAAAGCATCACTATTGTAATCTCACATACTTATTAGTGGTGCTTGCAAAGCATCACTATTGTAATCTCACATACTTATTTTTATTTTTATTTTTGTTCTTTTTATTATTATTCTATCTCCGTACAAAACTTCGGCACCTAACTCGTCCCGCACCGTTTGGCGTAGACCCACAAATGAGGTGTCAAATCGAACGGCCTATTGAGGACACGTGTGCTATGACTTTTATAAGCGATCGGAGTACGGTATTTGCCCCAGGGGCAAAAAAGCGGCCGAAAAATCCCATAGACTTAACATTGTGACAAACTTTGAGCGTCACAGCTCCGAGCGAGGATTTCACAGAAACGTGTGATTTGCCACATTTGAAGAGGCTGGCAGGCTCTGTAAGAGCATACCTCAATATGGGGTAAAAGTTGCACCCTGGGGGCAGGAGCTGCCCAAAAATACCCCAATTGACTTATAATGGTGTAGGACGGCCCATGAAATGAAAAGGCATAGGGATTTGTATTGAACATAGCTCTGGATCACAGTGTCATAGAGACCAGGGGTGGGCTCATTTTACTCAGACGACCAATCAGTCTCTCAGGATCATTGTGAAGCTATCAAGCCACGCCCTAGCAACCATTAAGAGCACCTTAGCAACAAGTCCCATAGACTTCTATTGAAACAGATCAAAGGGATATCTCCGGATAGAAGTGTCATAGAAACACAAGGGTGGTCTCGTTTGACTCGGGACAGCAAACAGCCAATCATGCATCAAATCAACACTTCCTAGCCCCTCCCTAGCAACCATTGTCGAGCACCTTAACAACCAAAATCCATAGAGGGATATCTTCCATTCTGAATGTCACAGAGGCATGGGAGTTGGTTTATATCATTCATACTGACAAGCAGCCTTTGGAGATTCATGATTGGCAGCTGCCAAGCCACTCCCTAGCAACTAAACAGAGTACCCTAGCAACCGTTTAGCAGTAACTATATCTCTGCACCACAAAATCAGAGAGACTTCTGGGTTGATTTATTTCAATCAGGATGGCAAGGAGACTTGATTAGTATCACTATGGTAACTGCCTAGCAACCAGATGGGGTTACCCTAGCAACCGAGTAACAAATCACATATCTCTGCATCAGAAAAGCGTAGAGACTTCGGGTTGACTTATTTCAATCAGGATGGAAAGGACACTTCATTAGTATCACTATGGTAACTGCCTAGCAACCAGATGGGCTTACCCTAGCAACCGAGTAACAAATCACATATCTCTGCATCACAAAAACATAGAGACTTCGGGTTGACTTATTTCAATCAGGATGGCAAGGACACTTCATTAGTATCACTATGGTAACTGCCTAGCAACCAGATGAGCTTACCCTAGCAACCGAGTAACAAATCACATATCTCTGCATCAGAAAAGCGTAGAGACTTCGGGTTGACTTATTTCAATCAGGATGGCAAGGACACTTGATTAGTATCACTATGGTATCTGCCTAGCAACCAGATGGGCTTACCCTAGCAACCGAGTAACAAATCACATATCTCTGCATCACAAAAACATAGAGACTTCGGGTTGACTTATTTCAATCAGGATGGCAAGGAGACTTGATAAGTATCACTATGTTAACTGCCTAGCAACCAGATGGGGTTACCCTAGCAACCGAGAAACAAATCACATATCTCGGCACCAGAAAAGAGTACAGACTTCCGGGTTGATTTATTTCAATCAGGATGGCAAGGACACTTGATTACTATCACTATGGTAACTGCCTAGCAACCAGATGGGGTTACCCTAGCAACCGAGAAACAAATCACATATCTCGGCACCAGAAAAGAGTACAGACTTCGGGTTGATTTATTTCAATCAGGATGGCAAGGACACTTGATTACTATCACTATGTTAACTGCCTAGCAACCAGATGGGGTTACCCTAGCAACCGAGAAACAAATCACATATCTCGGCACCAGAAAAGAGTACAGACTTCCGGGTTGATTTATTTCAATCAGGATGGCAAGGACACTTCATTAGTATCACTATGGTAACTGCCTAGCAACCAGATGAGCTTACCCTAGCAACCGAGTAACAAATCACATATCTCTGCATCAGAAAAACGTAGAGACTTCCGGGTTGACTTATTTCAATCAGGATGGCAAGGACACTTGATTACTATCACTATGTTAACTGCCTAGCAACCAGATGGGGTTACCCTAGCAACCGAGTAACAAATCACATATCTCTGCATCACAAAAACATAGAGACTTCCGGGTTGACTTATTTCAATCAGGATGGCAAGGACACTTCATTAGTATCACTATGGTAACTGCCTAGCAACCAGATGAGCTTACCCTAGCAACCGAGTAACAAATCACATATCTCTGCATCAGAAAACGTAGAGACTTCGGGTTGACTTATTTCAATCAGGATGGCAAGGACACTTGATTAGTATCACTATGGTATCTGCCTAGCAACCAGATGGGCTTACCCTAGCAACCTAGTAACAAATCACATATCTCTGCATCACAAAAACATAGAGACTTCGGGTTGACTTATTTCAATCAGGATGGCAAGGAGACTTGATAAGTATCACTATGTTAACTGCCTAGCAACCAGATGGGGTTACCCTAGCAACCGAGAAACAAATCACATATCTCTGCACCAGAAAAGAGTACAGACTTCGGGTTGATTTATTTCAATCAGGATGGCAAGGACACTTGATTACTATCACTATGGTAACTGCCTAGCAACCAGATGGGGTTACCCTAGCAACCGAGTAACAAATCACATATCTCGGCACCAGAAAAGAGTACAGACTTCGGGTTGATTTATTTCAATCAGGATGGCAAGGACACTTGATTACTATCACTATGTTAACTGCCTAGCAACCAGATGGGGTTACCCTAGCAACCGAGAAACAAATCACATATCTCGGCACCAGAAAAGAGTACAGACTTCGGGTTGATTTATTTCAATCAGGATGGCAAGGACACTTGATTACTATCACTATGGTAACTGCCTAGCAACCAGATGGGGTTACCCTAGCAACCGAGAAACAAATCACATATCTCTGCACCAGAAAAGAGTACAGACTTCGGGTTGATTTATTTCACTCAGGATGGCAAGGACACTTGATTACTATCACTATGGTAACTGCCTAGCAACCAGATGGGGTTACCCTAGCAACCGAGTAACAAATCACATATCTCTGCACCACAAAATAGTACTGACTTCGGGTTGATTTATTTCACTCAGGATCGCAAGGACACTTGATTACTATCACTATGGTAACTGCCTAGCAACCAGATGGGGTTACCCTAGCAACCGAGAAACAAATCACATATCTCGGCACCAGAAAAGAGTACAGACTTCGGGTTGATTTATTTCACTCAGGATGGCAAGGACACTTGATTACTATCACTATGGTAACTGCCTAGCAACCAGATGGGGTTACCCTAGCAACCGAGAAACAAATCACATATCTCGGCACCAGAAAACAGTACAGACTTCTGGGTTGATTTATTTCAACCAGGATGGCAAGGACACTTCATTAGTATCAATATGGTAACTGCCTAGCAACCAGATGGGGTTACCCTAGCAACCGAGTAACAAATCACATATCTCTGCACCAGAAAACACTACAGACTTCGGGTTGACTTATTTCACTCAGGATGGAAAGGAGCCATGTATTGTATTACCTTGGTAACTGCATAGCAACCACATGGGCTTACCCTAGCAACCGAGTAACAAATCACATATTTCTGCACCAGAAAATCGTACAGACTTCTGGGCTGATTTATTTATGACCATAATTTTTGTTCTTTTCCAGTTACAACATGCTGTTTGGCGAGTTTTGCCACGGCAAGCACCACTCACATTTTCTTCAGGAAATGTACCCATCTAGATTATACTTTTTATTTTTATTTTTATTATATCTCTTAACAAAACTTGGCACCTAACTTCGTCCCTGTACCGTTTGGCGTAGACCCACGAATGAGGTATCAAATCGAGCGACCTATTGAGGACACGTGTGCTATGACTTTTATAAGCGATCGAGTGCGGTATTTGCCCCAGGGGCAAAAAAGCGGCGAAAAATCCCATAGACTTAACATTGAGACAAACTTTGGCGTCACAGCTCCAAGCGAGGATTTCGTAGAAGCGTGTGATTTGCCACATTTGAAGAGGCTGGCAGGCTCTGTAAGAGCATACCTCAATATGGGGTAAAAGTTGCACCCCTGGGGGCAGGAGCTGCCCAAAAATGCCCCAATTGACTTATAATGGTGTAGGGCGGCCCATGAAATGAAAAGGCATAGGGATTTGTATTGAACATAGCTCTGGATCACAGTGTCATAGAGACGAGGGGGTGGGCTCATTTTACTCAGACAACCAATCAGTCTCTCTGGATCATTGTGAAGCTATCAAGCCACGCCCTAGCAACCATTAAGAGCACCTTAGCAACAAGTCCCATAGACTTCTATTGAAAAAGATCAAAGGGATATCTCCGGATAGAAGTGTCATAGAAACACAAGGGTGGTCTCGTTTGACTCGGGACAGCAAACAGCCAATCATGCATCACTTCAACACTTCCTAGCCCCTCCTAGCAACCATTGTCGAGCACCTTAACAACCAAAATCCATAGAGGGATATCTTCCATTCTGAATGTCACAGAGGCATGGGAGTTGGTTTATATCATTCATACTGACAAGCAGCCTTTGGAGATTCATGATTGGCAGCTGCCAAGCCACTCCTAGCAACTACACAGAGTACCCTAGCAACCGTTTAGCAGTAACTATATCTCTGCACCAGAAAATCAGAGAGACTTCTGGGTTGATTTATTTCAATCAGGATGGCAAGGAGACTTGATAAGTATCACTATGTTAACTGCCTAGCAACCAGATGGGGTTACCCTAGCAACCGAGTAACAAATCACATATCTCTGCATCAGAAAAGCGTAGAGACTTCGGGTTGACTTATTTCAATCAGGATGGCAAGGACACTTCATTAGTATCACTATGGTAACTGCCTAGCAACCAGATGGGCTTACCCTAGCAACCGAGTAACAAATCACATATCTCTGCATCACAAAAACATAGAGACTTCGGGTTGACTTACTTCAATCAGGATGGCAAGGAGACTTCATTAGTATCACTATGGTAACTGCCTAGCAACCAGATGGGCTTACCCTAGCAACCGAGTAACAAATCACATATCTCTGCATCAGAAAAGCGTAGAGACTTCGGGTTGACTTATTTCAATAAGGATGGCAAGGACACTTGATTAGTATCACTATGGTATCTGCCTAGCAACCAGATGGGGTTACCCTAGCAACCGAGTAAAAAATCACATATCTCTGCATCACAAAAACATAGAGACTTCGGGTTGACTTATTTCAATCAGGATGGCAAGGAGACTTCATTAGTATCACTATGGTAACTGCCTAGCAACCAGATGGGCTTACCCTAGCAACCGAGTAACAAATCACATATCTCTGCATCAGAAAAGCGTAGAGACTTCGGGTTGACTTATTTCAATAAGGATGGCAAGGACACTTGATTAGTATCACTATGGTATCTGCCTAGCAACCAGATGGGGTTACCCTAGCAACCGAGTAAAAAATCACATATCTCTGCATCACAAAAACATAGAGACTTCGGGTTGATTTATTTTAATCAGGATGGCCAGGAGACTTGATTAGTATCACTATGGTAACTGCCTAGCAACCAGATGGAGTTACCCTAGCAACCGAGCAACATATCACATATCTCTGCACCAGAACACACTACAGACTTCGGGTTGACTTATTTCACTCAGGATGGAAAGGAGCCATGTATTGTATTACCTTGGTAACTGCATAGCAACCACACGGGCTTACCCTAGCAACCGAGTAACAAATCACATATTTCTGCACCAGAAAATCGTACAGACTTCTGGGTTGATTTATTTATGACCATAATTTTTGTTCTTTTCAAGTTACAACATGCTGTTTGGCGAGTTTTGCCACGGCAAGCACCACTCACATTTTCTTCAGGAAATGTACCTATCTAGTTATTTTTATTATTTTTATTTTTCTTATTTTTTATATCTCTTAACAAAACTCGGCACCTAACTTCGTCCGCTACCGTTTGGCGTAGACCCACGAATGAGGTGTCAAATCGAGCGGCCTATTGAGGACACGTGTGCTATGACTTTTATAAGCGTCGAGTGCGGTATTTGCCCCAGGGGCAAAAAAGCAGCCGAAAAATCCCATAGACTTAACATTGAGACAAACTTTGGCGCGTCACAGCTCAAGCGAGGATTTAGTAGAAGCGTGTGATTTGCCACATTTGAAGAGGCTGGCAGGCTCTGTAAGAGCATACCTCAATATGGGGTAAAAGTTGCACCCCTGGGGGCAGGAGCTGCCAAAAATGCCCCAATTGACTTATAATGGTGTAGGGCGGCCCATGAAATGAAAAGGCATAGGGATTTGTATTGAACATAGCTCTGGATCACAGTGTCATAGAGGCGAGGGGTGGGCTCATTTTACTCAGACGACCAATCAGTCTCTCAGGATCATTGTGAAGCTATCAAGCCACGCCCTAGCAACCATTAAGAGCACCTTAGCAACAAGTCCCATAGACTTCTATTGAAACAGATCAAAGGGATATCTCCGGATAGAAGTGTCATAGAAACACAAGGGTGGTCTCGTTTGACTCGGGACAGCAAACAGCCAATCATGCATCAAATCAACACTTCCTAGCCCCTCCCTAGCAACCATTGTCGAGCACCTTAACAACCAAAATCCATAGAGGGATATCTTCCATTCTGAATGTCACAGAGGCATGGGAGTTGGTTTATATCATTCATACTGACAAGCAGCCTTTGGAGATTCATGATTGGCAGCTGCCAAGCCACTCCCTAGCAACTAAACAGAGTACCCTAGCAACCGTTTAGCTAGTAACTATATCTCTGCACCAGAAAATCAGAGAGACTTCTGGGTTGATTTATTTCAATCAGGATGGCAAGGACACTTGATTAGTATCACTATGGTAACTGCCTAGCAACCAGATGGGGTTACCCTAGCAACCGAGTAAGAAATCACATATCTCTGCACCAGAAAACACTACAGACTTCGGGTTGACTTATTTCACTCAGGATGGAAAGGAGCCATGTGTTGTATTACCTATGGTAACTGCATAGCAACCACATGGGCTTACCCTAGCAACCGAGTAACAAATCACATATTTCTGCACCAGAAAATCGTACAGACTTCTGGTTTGATTTATTTATGACCATAATTTTTGTTCTTTTCAAGTTATAGCATGCTGTTTGGCCGAGTTTTGCCACGACAAGCACCACTCACATTTTCTTCAGGAAATGTACCTATCTAGTTAGTGGTGCTTGCAAAGCATCACTATTGTAATCTCACATACTTATTATTACTTATTTTTATTTTTTTATTTTATTATATCTCTTAACAAAACCTCGGCACCTAACTTCGTCCGCTTACCGTTTGGCGTAGACCCACGAATGAGGTATCAAATCGAGCGACCTATTGAGGACACGTGTGCTATGACTTTTATAAGCGATCGAGTGCGGTATTTGCCCCAGGGGCAAAAAAGCGGCGAAAAAATCCCATAGACTTAACATTGAGACAAACTTTGGCGCGTCACAGCTCCAGCGAGGATTTAGTAGAAGCGTGTGATTTGCCACATTTGAAGAGGCTGGCAGGCTCTGTAAGAGCATACCTCAATATGGGGTAAAAGTTGCACCCTGGGGGCAGGAGCTGCCCAAAAATGCCCCAATTGACTTATAATGGTGTAGGGCGGCCCATGAAATGAAAAGGCATAGGGATTTGTATTGAACATAGCTCTGGATCACAGTGTCATAGAGGCGAGGGGTGGGCTCATTTTACTCAGGCGACCAATCAGTCTCTCAGGATCATTGTGAAGCTATCAAGCCACGCCCTAGCAACCATTAAGAGCACCTTAGCAACAAGTCCCATAGACTTCTATTGAAACAGATCAAAGGGATATCTCCGGATAGAAGTGTCATAGAAACACAAGGGTGGTCTCGTTTGACTCGGGACAGCAAACAGCCAATCATGCATCAAATCAACACTTCCTAGCCCCTCCCTAGCAACCATTGTCGAGCACCTTAACAACCAAAATCCATAGAGGGATATCTTCCATTCTGAATGTCACAGAGGCATGGGAGTTGGTTTATATCATTCATACTGACAAGCAGCCTTTGGAGATTCATGATTGGCAGCTGCCAAGCTACTCCTAGCAACTAAACAGAGTACCCTAGCAACCGTTTAGCAGTAACTATATCTCTGCACCAGAAAATCAGAGAGACTTCTGGGTTGATTTATTTCAATCAGGATGGCAAGGAGACTTGATTAGTATCACTATGGTAACTGCCTAGCAACCAGATGGGGTTACCCTAGCAACCGAGTAACAAATCACATATCTCTGCATCAGAAAAGCGTAGAGACTTCGGGTTGACTTATTTCAATCAGGATGGAAAGGACACTTCATTAGTATCACTATGGTAACTGCCTAGCAACCAGATGGGCTTACCCTAGCAACCGAGTAACAAATCACATATCTCTGCATCACAAAAACATAGAGACTTCGGGTTGACTTATTTCAATCAGGATGGCAAGGACACTTGATTAGTATCACTATGGTAACTGCCTAGCAACCAGATGGGGTTACCCTAGCAACCGAGTAACAAATCACATATCTCTGCACCACAAAATAGTACAGACCTCTGGGTTGATTTATTTCATTCAGGATGGCAAGGACACTTTATTACTATCACTATGGTAACTGCCTAGCAACCAGATGGGGTTACCCTAGCAACCAAGTAACAAATCACATATCTCTGCACCAGAAAATATCACAGACCTCTGGGTTGATTTATTTCACTCAGGATGGCAAGGACACTTGATTATGATCACTATGGTAACTGCCTAGCAACAAGGAGGGGTTACCCTAGCAACCGAGTAACAAATCACATATCTCTGCACCAGAAAATTGAAGAGAATTCTGGGTTGATTTATTTTAATCAGGATGGCCAGGAGACTTGATTAGTATCACTATAGTAACTGCCTAGCAACCAGATGGGGTTACCCTAGCAACCGAGTAACAAATCACATATCTCTGCATCAGAAAAACGTAGAGACTTCCGGGTTGACTTATTTCAAACAGGATGGCAAGGACACTTCATTAGTATCACTATGGTAACTGCCTAGCAACCAGATGGGCTTACCCTAGCAACCGAGTAACAAATCACATATCTCTGCATCACAAAAACATAGAGACTTCCGGGTTGACTTACTTCAATCAGGATGGCAAGGAGACTTCATTAGTATCACTATGGTAACTGCCTAGCAACCAGATGGGCTTACCCTAGCAACCGAGTAACAAATCACATATCTCTGCATCAGAAAAGCGTAGAGACTTCGGGTTGACTTATTTCAATAAGGATGGCAAGGACACTTGATTAGTATCACTATGGTATCTGCCTAGCAACCAGATGGGGTTACCCTAGCAACCGAGTAACAAATCACATATCTCTGCATCACAAAAACATAGAGACTTCGGGTTCACTTATTTCAATCAGGATGGCAAGGAGACTTCATTAGTATCACTATGGTAACTGCCTAGCAACCAGATGGGCTTACCCTAGCAACCGAGTAACAAATCACATATCTCTGCATCAGAAAAGCGTAGAGACTTCGGGTTGACTTATTTCAATAAGGATGGCAAGGACACTTGATTAGTATCACTATGGTATCTGCCTAGCAACCAGATGGGGTTACCCTAGCAACCGAGTAAAAAATCACATATCTCTGCATCACAAAAACATAGAGACTTCCGGGTTGATTTATTTTAATCAGGATGGCCAGGAGACTTGATTAGTATCACTATGGTAACTGCCTAGCAACCAGATGGAGTTACCCTAGCAACTGAGCAACATATCACATATCTCTGCACCAGAACACACTACAGACTTCGGGTTGACTTATTTCACTCAGGATGGAAAGGAGCCATGTATTGTATTACCTTGGTAACTGCATAGCAACCACACGGGCTTACCCTAGCAACCGAGTAACAAATCACATATTTCTGCACCAGAAAATCGTACAGACTTCTGGGTTGATTTATTTATGACCATAATTTTTGTTCTTTTCCAGTTACAACATGCTGTTTGACGAGTTTTGCCACGGCAAGCACCACTCACATTTTCTTCAGGAAATGTACCTATCTAGTTATTTTTATTAGTGGTGCTTGCAAAGCATCACTATTGTAATCTCACATACTTATTAGTGGTGCTTGCAAAGCATCACTATTGTAATCTCACATACTTATTTTTATTTTTCTTCTTTTTATTATTATTCTATCTCCTTACAAAACTCGACACCTAACTCGTCCCGCTACCGTTTGGCGTAGACCCACAAATGAGGTGTCAAATCGAGCGGCCTATTGAGGACACGTGTGCTATGACTTTTATAGCGATCGAGTGCGGTATTTGCCCCAGGGGCAAAAAGCGGCCGAAAAATCCCATAGACTTAACATTGTGACAAACTTTGAGCGTCACAGCTCCAGCGAGGATTTCACAGAAGCGTGTGATTTGCCACATTTGAAGAGGCTGGCAGGCTCTGTAAGAGCATACCTCAATATGGGGTAAAAGTTGCACCCCTGGGGGCAGGAGCTGCCCAAAAATGACCCAATTGACTTATAATGGTGTAGGGCGGCCCATGAAATGAAAAGGCATAGGGATTTGTATTGAACATAGCTCTGGATCACAGTGTCATAGAGACCAGGGGGTGGGCTCATTTTACTCAGACGACCAATCAGTCTCTCAGGATCATTGTGAAGCTATCAAGCCACGCCCTAGCAACCATTAAGAGCACCTTAGCAACAAGTCCCATAGACTTCTATTGAAACAGATCAAAGGGATATCTCCGGATAGAAGTGTCATAGAAACACAAGGGTGGTCTCGTTTGACTCGGGACAGCAAACAGCCAATCATGCATCAAATCAACACTTCCTAGCCCCTCCCTAGCAACCATTGTCGAGCACCTTAACAACCAAAATCCATAGAGGGATATCTTCCATTCTGAATGTCACAGAGGCATGGGAGTTGGTTTATATCATTCATACTGACAAGCAGCCTTTGGAGATTCATGATTGGCAGCTGCCAAGCCACTCCTAGCAACTAAACAGAGTACCCTAGCAACCGTTTAGCAGTAACTATATCTCTGCACCACAAAATCAGAGAGACTTCTGGGTTGATTTATTTCAATCAGGATGGCAAGGAGACTTGATTAGTATCACTATGGTAACTGCCTAGCAACCAGATGGGGTTACCCTAGCAACCGAGTAACAAATCACATATCTCTGCATCAGAAAAGCGTAGAGACTTCGGGTTGACTTATTTCAATCAGGATGGAAAGGACACTTCATTAGTATCACTATGGTAACTGCCTAGCAACCAGATGGGCTTACCCTAGCAACCGAGTAACAAATCACATATCTCTGCATCACAAAAACATAGAGACTTCCAGGTTGACTTATTTCAATCAGGATGGCAAGGACACTTCATTAGTATCACTATGGTAACTGCCTAGCAACCAGATGAGCTTACCCTAGCAACCGAGTAACAAATCACATATCTCTGCATCAGAAAAGCGTAGAGACTTCGGGTTGACTTATTTCAATCAGGATGGCAAGGACACTTGATTAGTATCACTATGGTATCTGCCTAGCAACCAGATGGGCTTACCCTAGCAACCGAGTAACAAATCACATATCTCTGCATCACAAAAACATAGAGACTTCGGGTTGACTTATTTCAATCAGGATGGCAAGGAGACTTGATAAGTATCACTATGTTAACTGCCTAGCAACCAGATGGGGTTACCCTAGCAACCGAGAAACAAATCACATATCTCGGCACCAGAAAAGAGTACAGACTTCGGGTTGATTTATTTCAATCAGGATGGCAAGGACACTTGATTACTATCACTATGGTAACTGCCTAGCAACCAGATGGGGTTACCCTAGCAACCGAGAAACAAATCACATATCTCGGCACCAGAAAAGAGTACAGACTTCCGGGTTGATTTATTTCAATCAGGATGGCAAGGACACTTGATTACTATCACTATGGTAACTGCCTAGCAACCAGATGGGGTTACCCTAGCAACCGAGTAACAAATCACATATCTCTGCACCAGAAAACAGTACAGATTTTTGGGTTGAATTATTTCACTCAGGATGGAAAGGAGCCATGTATTGTATTACCTTGCTAACTGCATAGCAACCACATGGGCTTACCCTAGCAACCTAGTAACAAATCACATATTTCTGCACCAGAAAATTATACAGACTTCTGGGTTGATTTATTTATGACCACAATTTCTGTTCTTTTCAAGCAGGCTATTTGACGAGTTTTGCCACGGCAAGCACCACTCACATTTTCTTCAGGAAATGTACCTATCTAGTTATTATTTTTATTTTTATTTTTATTTTTATATCTCTTAACAAAACTTCGGCACCTAACTCGTCCCGCACCGTTTGGCGTAGACCCACGAATGAGGTGTCAAATCGAGCGACCTATTGAGGACACGTGTGCTATGACTTTTATAAGCGATCGAGTGCGGTATTTGCCCCAGGGGCAAAAAAGCGGCCGAAAAATCACATAGACTTAACATTGAGACAAACTTTGGCGTCACAGCTCCAAGCGAGGATTTAGTAGAAGCGTGTGATTTGCCACATTTGAAGAGGCTGGCAGGCTCTGTAAGAGCATACCTCAATATGGGGTAAAAGTTGCACCCCTGGGGGCCAGGAGCTGCCCAAAAATGCCCCAATTGACTTATAATGGTGTAGGGCGGCCCATGAAATGAAAAGGCATAGGGATTTGTATTGAACATAGCTCTGGATCACAGTGTCATAGAGGCGAGGGGGTGGGCTCATTTTACTCAGACGACCAATCAGTCTCTCAGGATCATTGTGAAGCTATCAAGCCACGCCCTAGCAACCATTAAGAGCACCTTAGCAACAAGTCCCATAGACTTCTATTGAAACATATCAAAGGGATATCTCGGATAGAAGTGTCATAGAAACACAAGGGTGGTCTCGTTTGACTCGGGACAGCAAACAGCCAATCATGCATCAAATCAACACTTCCTAGCCCCTCCCTAGCAACCATTGTCGAGCACCTTAACAACCAAAATCCATAGAGGGATATCTTCCATTCTGAATGTCACAGAGTCATGGGAGTTGGTTTATATCATTCATACTGACAAGCAGCCTTTGGAGATTCATGATTGGCAGCTGCCAAGCCACTCCTAGCAACTAAACAGAGTACCCTAGCAACCGTTTAGCAGTAACTATATCTCTGCACCAGAAAATCAGAGAGACTTCTGGGTTCATTTATTTCAATCAGGATGGCAAGGAGACTTGATTAGTATCACTATGGTAACTGCCTAGCAACCAGATGGGGTTACCCTAGCAACCGAGTAACAAATCACATATCTCTGCATCAGAAAAGCGTAGAGACTTCGGGTTGACTTATTTCAATCAGGATGGAAAGGACACTTCATTAGTATCACTATGGTAACTGCCTAGCAACCAGATGGGCTTACCCTAGCAACCGAGTAACAAATCACATATCTCTGCATCACAAAAACATAGAGACTTCGGGTTGACTTATTTCAATCAGGCTGGCAAGGACACTTGATTAGTATCACTATGGTAACTGCATAGCAACCAGATGGGGTTACCCTAGCAACCGAGTAACAAATCACATATCTCTGCACCACAAAATAGTACAGACCTCTGGGTTGATTTATTTCATTCAGGATGGCAAGGACACTTTATTACTATCACTATGGTAACTGCCTAGCAACCAGATGGGGTTACCCTAGCAACCAAGTAACAAATCACATATCTCTGCACCAGAAAATATCACAGACCTCTGGGTTGATTTATTTCACTCAGGATGGCAAGGACACTTGATTACTATCACTATGGTAACTGCCTAGCAACCAGATGGGGTTACCCTAGCAACCGAGTAACAAATCACATATCTCTGCACTAGAAAACAGTAGAGACTTCGGGTTGACTTATTTTACTCAGGATGGCAAGGAGACTTCATTAGTATCACTATGGTAACTGCCTAGCAACCATATGGGGTTACCCTAGCAACCAAGTAACAAATCACATATCTCTGCATCAGAAAAGCGTAGATACTTCTGGGTTGGTTTATTTCAATCAGGATGGCAAAGACACTTGATTATGATCACTATGGTAACTGCCTAGCAACAAGGAGGGGTTACCCTAGCAACCGAGTAACAAATCACATATCTCTGCACCAGAAAATTGAAGAGAATTCTGGGTTGATTTATTTTAATCAGGATGGCCAGGAGACTTGATTAGTATCACTATGGTAACTGCCTAGAAACCAGATGGGGTTAACCTAGCAACCGAGTAACAAATCACATATCTTTCCACCAGAAATTTGTAGAGATTTCGGGTTGACTTATTTCACTCAGGATGGCAAGGAGACTTCATTACTATCACTATGGTAACTGCCTAGCAACCATATGGGGTTACCCTAGCAACCAGTAACAAATCACATATCTCTGCACTAGAAAACAGTAGAGACTTCGGGTTGACTTATTTTACTCAGGATGGCAAGGAGACTTCATTAGTATCACTATGGTAACTGCCTAGCAACCATATGGGGTTACCCTAGCAACCAAGTAACAAATCACATATCTCTGCATCAGAAAACGTAGATACTTCTGGGTTGGTTTATTTCAATCAGGACGGCAAAGACACTTGATTATGATCACTATGGTAACTGCCTAGCAACAAGGAGGGGTTACCCTAGCAACCGAGTAACAAATCACATATCTCTGCACCAGAAAATTGAAGAGAATTCTGGGTTGATTTATTTTAATCAGGATGGCCAGGAGACTTGATTAGTATCACTATGGTAACTGCCTAGAAACCAGATGGGGTTAACCTAGCAACCGAGTAACAAATCACATATCTTTCCACCAGAAATTTGTAGAGATTTCGGGTTGACTTATTTCACTCAGGATGGCAAGGAGACTTCATTACTATCACTATGGTAACTGCCTAGCAACCATATGGGGTTACCCTAGCAACCAAGTAACAAATCACATATCTCTGCATCAGAAAAGCGTACAGACTTCTGGGTTGGTTTATTTCACTCAGGATGGCAAGGAGACCTGATTACTATCACTATGGTAACTGCCTAGCAACCAGATGGGGTTACCCTAGCAACCGAGTAACAAATCACATATCTCTGCACTACAAAACAGTACAGACTTCGGGTTGACTTATTTTACTCAGGATGGCAAGGACACCTCATTAGTATCACTATGGTAACTGCCTAGCAACCATATGGGGTTACCCTAGCAACCAAGTAACAAATCACATATCTCTGCATCAGAAAGCGTAGATACTTCTGGGTTGGTTTATTTCAATCAGGATGGCAAAGACACTTCATTATGATCACTATGGTAACTGCCTAGCAACAAGGAGGGTTACCCTAGCAACCGAGTAACAAATCACATATCTCTGCACCAGAAAATTGAAGAGAATTCTGGGTTGATTTATTTTAATCAGGATGGCCAGGAGACTTGATTAGTATCACTATGGTAACTGCCTAGCAACCAGATGGGCTTACCCTAGCAACAGAGTAACAAATCACATATCTCTGCATCACAAAAACATACAGACTTCGGTTTGACTTATTTCAATCAGGATGGCAAGGACACTTGATTAGTATCACTATGGTGACTGCCTAGCAACCACATGGGGTTACCCTAGCAACCTACTAACAAATCACATATTTCTGCACCAGAACATTATACAGACTTCTGGGTTGATTTATTTATGACCACAATTTCTGTTCTTTTCAAACAGGCTATTTCACGAGTTTTGCCACGGCAAGCACCACTCACATTTTCTTCAGGAAATGTACCCATCTAGTTATTTTTATTTTTCTTATTTTTTATATCTCTTAACAAAACTTGGCACCTAACTCGTCCCGCACCGTTTGGCGTAGACCCACGAATGAGGTGTCAAATCAAGCGACCTATTGAGGACACGTGTGCTATGACTTTTATAAGCGATCGGAGTGCGGTACTTGCCCCAGGGGCAAAAAACCAGCCGAAAAATCCCATAGACTTAACATTGAGACAAACTTTGGCGTCACAGCTCCAAGCGAGGATTTCAGTAGAAGCGTGTGATTTGCCACATTTGAAGAGGCTGGCAGGCTCTGTAAGAGCATACCTCAATATGGGGTAAAAGCTGCACCCCTGGGGGCAGGAGCTGCCCAAAAATGCCCCAATTGACTTATAATGGTGTAGGGCGGCCCCTGAAATGAAAAGGCATAGGGATTTGTATTGAACATAGCTCTGGATCACAGTGTCATAGAGGCGAGGGGTGGGCTCATTTTACTCAGACGACCAATCAGTCTCTCAGGATCATTGTGAAGCTATCAAGCCACGCCCTAGCAACCATTAAGAGCACCTTAGCAACAAGTCCCATAGACTTCTATTGAAACAGATCAAAGGGATATCTCCGGATAGAAGTGTCATAGAAACACAAGGGTGGTCTCGTTTTACTCGGGACAGCAAACAGCCAATCATGCATCAAATCAACACTTCCTAGCCCCTCCCTAGCAACCATTGTCGAGCACCTTAACAACCAAAATCCATAGAGGGATATCTTCCATTCTGAATGTCACAGAGGCATGGGAGTTGGTTTATATCATTCATACTGACAAGCAGCCTTTGGAGATTCATGATTGGCAGCTGCCAAGCCACTCCTAGCAACTAAACAGAGTACCCTAGCAACCGTTTAGCAGTAACTATATCTCTGCACCAGAAAATCAGAGAGACTTCTGGGTTGATTTATTTCAATCAGGATGGCAAGGACACTTGATTAGTATCACTATGGTAACTGCCTAGCAACCAGATGGGGTTACCCTAGCAACCGAGTAACAAATCACATATCTCTGCATCAGAAAAGCGTAGAGACTTCCGGGTTGACTTATTTCAATCAGGATGGAAAGGAGACTTCATTAGTATCACTATGGTAACTGCCTAGCAACCAGATGGGCTTACCCTAGCAACCGAGTAACAAATCACATATCTCTGCATCACAAAAACATACAGACTTCCGGTTTGACTTATTTCAATCAGGATGGCAAGGACACTTGATTAGTATCACTATGGTAACTGCCTAGCAACCAGATGGGGTTACCCTAGCAACCGAGTAAGAAATCACATATCTCTGCACCAGAAAACACTACAGACTTCCGGGTTGACTTATTTCACTCAGGATGGAAAGGAGCCATGTGTTGTATTACCTTGGTAACTGCATAGCAACCACTTGGGCTTACCCTAGCAACCGAGTAACAAATCACATATTTCTGCACCAGAAAATCGTACAGACTTCTGGTTTGATTTATTTATGACCATAATTTTTGTTCTTTTCAAGTTATAGCATGCTGTTTGACGAGTTTTGCCACGACAAGCACCACTCACATTTTCTTCAGGAAATGTACCTATCTAGTTATTATTCTTCTTCTTATTATATCTCCGTACAAAACTTCGGCACCTAACTCGTCCCGCACCGTTTGGCGTAGACCCACGAATGAGGTGTCAAATCGAACGGCCTATTGAGGACACGTGTGCTATGACTTTTATAAGCGATCGGGGGTACGGTGTTTGCCCCAGGGGCAAAAAAGCGGCCGACAAATACCATAGACTTAACATTGCGACAAACTTTGACACGTCACAGCTCCGAGCGAGGATTTCGCAGAAACGTGTGATTTGCCACATTTGAAGAGGCTGGCAGGCTCTGTAAGAGCATACCTCAATATGGGGTAAAAGTTGCACCCCTGGGGGGCAGGAGCTACCCAAAAATGCCCCAATTGACTTATAATGGTGTAGGACGGCCCATGAAATGAAATGGCTAAGGATTTTGTATTGAACATAGCACTGGATTACAGTGTCATAGAGACGAGGGGGCGGGCTCATTTTACTCAGACGACCAATCAGTCTCTCAGGATCATTGTGAAGCTATCAAGCCACGCCCTAGCAACCATTTAGAGCACCTTAGCAACAAGTCCCATAGACTTCTATTGAAACAGATCAAAGGGATATCTCCGGATAGAAGTGTCATAGAAACACAAGGGTGGTCTCGTTTGACTCGGGACAGCAAACAGCCAATCATGAATCACCTCAACACTTCCTAGCCCCTCCCTAGCAACCATTGTCGAGCACCTTAGCAACCAAAATCCATAGAGGGATATCTTCCATTCTGAATGTCACAGAGGTATGGGAGTTGGTTTATATCATTCATACTGACAAGCAGCCTTTGGAGATTTATGTTTGGCAGCTGCCAAGCCACTCCCTAGCAACTACACAGAGTACCCTAACAACCATTTAGCAATAACTACATCTCTGCACCAGAAAATCAGAGAGACTTCTGGGTTGATTTATTTCAATCAGGATGGCAAGGAGACTTCATAAGTATCACTATGGTAACTGCCTAGCAACCAGATGGTGGTACCCTAGCAACCGGGTAACAAATCACATATCTTTGCACCAGAAAATCGTAGAGACTTCTGGGTTAATTTATTTCAATCAGGATGGCAAGGACACTTGATTAGTATCACTATGGTAACTGCCTAGCAACCAGATGGGGTTACCCTAGCAACCGAGTAACAAATCACATATCTCTGCATCACAAAATCGTAGAGACTTCCGGGTTGACTTATTTCAATCAGGATGGCAAGGACACTTGATTAGTATCACTATGGCAACTGCCTAGCAACCAGATGGGGTTACCCTAGCAACCAAGTAACAAATCACGTATCTCTGAATCAGAAAAACATAGAGACTTCCGGGTTGACATATTTCAATCAGGATGGCAAGGAGACTTCTTAGTATCACTATGGTAACTGCCCAGCAACCAGATGGGGTTACCCTAGCAACCGAGTAATAAATCGCATATCTCTGCATCAGAAAAACATAGAGACTTCCGGGTTGACTTATTTCAATCAGGATGGCAAGGAGACTTGATAAGAATCACTATGGTTACTGCCTAGCAACCAGATGGGGTTAACCTAGCAACCGAGTAACAAATCACATATCTCTGCATCAGAAAACATAGAGACTTCCGGGTTGACTTATTTCAATCAGGATGGCAAGGACACTTGATTAGTATCACTATGCTAACTGCCTAGCAACCAGATGGGGTTACCCTAGCAACCGAGTAACAAATCACATATCTCTGCATCAGAAAAACGTAGAGACTTCCGGGTTGACTTATTTCAATCATGATGGCAAGGACACTTGATTAGTATCACTATGGTAACTGCCTAGCAACCAGATGGGGTTACCCTAGCAACCGAGTAACAAATCACATATCTCTGCATCACAAAAACGTAGCGACTTCAGGGTTGACTTATTACAATCAGGATGGCAAGGAGACTTCATTAGTATCACTATGGTAACTGCCTAGCAACCAGATGGGGTTACCCTAGCAACCGAGAAACAAATCACATATCTCTGCATCAGAAAAACGTAGAGACTTCCGGGTTGACTTATTTCAATCAGGATGGCAAGGACACTTGATTAGTATCACTATGGTAACTGCCTAGCAACCAGATGGGGTTAACCTAGCAACCGAGTAACAAATCACATATCTCTGCATCAGAAAAACATAGAGACTTCCGGGTTGACTTATTTCAATCAGGATGCAAGGACACTTCATTAGTATCACTATGGTAACTGCCTAGCAACCAGATGGGGTTACCCTAGCAACCGAGTAACAAATCACATATCTCAGCACCAGAAAATCGAAGAGACTTCTGGGTTGATTTATTTTAATCAGGATGGCAAGGTGACTTGAGAAGTATCACTATGGGAACTGCCTAGTATCCAGATGGTGGTACCCTAGCAACCGAGTAACAAATCACATATCTTTGCACCAGAAAATCGTAGAGACTTCTGGGTTAATTTATTTCAATCAGGATGGCAAGGACACTTGATAAGTATCATTATGGTAACTGCCTAGCAACCATATGAGGTTACCCTAGCAACTGACTAACAAATCACATATCTCTGCATCACAAAAACGTAGAGACTTCCGGGTTGACTGATTTTACTCAGGATAGCAAGGATACTTGATAAATATCACTATGGTAACTGCCTAGCAACAAGATGGGGGTACCCTAGCAACCGAGTATAAAAACACATATCTCAGCAGTTATAAAATGCTATTTGACGAGTTTTGCCACGGCCAGCACCACTCACATTTTCTTCAGGAAATGTACCTATCTAGTTAGTGGTGCTTGCAAAGCATCACTATTGTAATCTCACATACTTATTATTTTTATTATTTTTATTTTTCTTATTTTTATATCTCTTAACAAAACTTGGCACCTAACTCGTCCGCACCGTTTGGCGTAGACCCACGAATGAGGTGTCAAATCGAGCGACCTATTGAGGACACGTGTGCTATGACTTTTATAAGCGTCGAGGTCCGGTATTTGCCCCAGGGGCAAAAAAGCAGCCGAAAAATACCATAGACTTAACATTGAGACAAACTTTGGCGCGTCACAGCTCCAAGCGAGGATTTCGTAGAAGCGTGTCATTTGCCACATTTGAAGAGGCTGGCAGCCTCTGTAAGAGCATACCTCAATATGGGGTAAAAGTTGCACCCCTGGGGGCAGGAGCTGCCCAAAAATGCCCCAATTGACTTATAATGGTGTAGGACGGCCCATGAAATGAAAAGGCATAGGGATTTGTATTGAACATAGCTCTGGATCACAGTGTCATAGAGGCGAGGGGGTGGGCTCATTTTACTCAGACAACCAATCAGTCTCTCAGGATCATTGTGAAGCTATCAAGCCACGCCCTAGCAACCATTAAGAGCACCTTAGCAACAAGTCCCATAGACTTCTATTGAAACAGATCAAAGGGATATCTCCGGATAGAAGTGTCATAGAAACACAAGGGTGGTCTCGTTTGACTCGGGACAGCAAACAGCCAATCATGCATCAAATCAACACTTCCTAGCCCCTCCCTAGCAACCATTGTCGAGCACCTTAACAACCAAAATCCATAGAGGGATATCTTCCATTCTGAATGTCACAGAGGCATGGGAGTTGGTTTATATCATTCATACTGACAAGCAGCCTTTGGAGATTCATGATTGGCAGCTGCCAAGCCACTCCTAGCAACTAAACAGAGTACCCTAGCAACCGTTTAGCAGTAACTATATCTCTGCACCAGAAAATCAGAGAGACTTCTGGGTTGATTTATTTCAATCAGGATGGCAAGGACACTTGATTAGTATCACTATGGTAACTGCCTAGCAACCAGATGGGGTTACCCTAGCAACCGAGTAAGAAATCACATATCTCTGCACCAGAAAACACTACAGACTTCGGGTTGACTTATTTCACTCAGGATGGAAAGGAGCCATGTGTTGTATTACCTTGGTAACTGCATAGCAACCACTTGGGCTTACCCTAGCAACCGAGTAACAAATCACATATTTCTGCACCAGAAAATCGTACAGACTTCTGGTTTGATTTATTTATGACCATAATTTTTGTTCTTTTCAAGTTATAGCATGCTGTTTGGCGAGTTTTGCCACGACAAGCACCACTCACATTTTCTTCAGGAAATGTACCTATCTAGTTAGTGGTGCTTGCAAAGCATCACTATTGTAATCTCACATACTTATTATTTTTATTTTTATTTTATTTTATATCTCTTAACAAAACTCGGCACCTAACTTCGTCCGCACCGTTTGGCGTAGACCCACGAATGAGGTGTCAAATCGAGCGGCCTATTGAGGACACGTGTGCTATGACTTTTATAAGCGATCGGAGTGCGGTATTTGCCCCAGGGGCAAAAAGCGGCCGAAAAATCCCATAGACTTAACATTGAGACAAACTTTGGCGTCACAGCTCCAAGCGAGGATTTCAGTAGAAGCGTGTGATTTGCCACATTTGAAGAGGCTGGCAGGCTCTGTAAGAGCATACCTCAATATGGGGTAAAAGTTGCACCCCTGGGGGCAGGAGCTGCCCAAAAATGCCCCAATTGACTTATAATGGTGTAGGGCGGCCCATGAAATGAAAAGGCATAGGGATTTGTATTGAACATAGCTCTGGATCACAGTGTCATAGAGACGAGGGGTGGGCTCATTTTACTCAGACGACCAATCAGTCTCTCAGGATCATTGTGAAGCTATCAAGCCACGCCCTAGCAACCATTAAGAGCACCTTAGCAACAAGTCCCATAGACTTCTATTGAAACAGATCAAAGGGATATCTCCGGATAGAAGTGTCATAGAAACACAAGGGTGGTCTCGTTTGACTCGGGACAGCAAACAGCCAATCATGCATCACATCAACACTTCCTAGCCCTCCCTAGCAACCATTGTCGAGCACCTTAACAACCAAAATCCATA
>NW_026266414.1:0-29227 GCF_025860055.1 Xyrauchen texanus
AGTTTTAAGTCTGGCTTATCCCCTTGTCTAAAGTTATTTCTACATACAACCCCCCCCTACCTCCCTTCTTACAACATCCATTTATCAAGACAGACATTTCTGGGAGACCCCCAGAGTACCAACCTATCCTGCATATATACTCCCCAAACACATTCCTCCATATATCATCGAAATTCCTCCTACAAAAAAAAGTCTAAAAAAATCTCTCCCCTTCAACCCTCTACACACCCGAAGACTATTGAAACCAGAAAAAACAAAGTAGGTTTGTGTAATGCCGTGTTGTGCAAAAATGTACTGTTGCCATGGTGGTGCTATTCACCAGTAAAAAAAAGCTGCCCCCCCATAAGTGCTTTGTCCTAGTGGACACAAGGGGGCAGTTTACTCACATGATTCTCAACCCAGCCAACCTGATCATTAACACTACAAGGTATCCACAGGCTGCCTGAGAAGAGACTGAGAAGGATCTCATCTTGAAGGCTATGACTGGCGGATGCCAAAGCATCAAGCTTCTACCAGAGATAACCCCCTAAAAGTTTACACAAGCCAAACAGACATCATCCTTACCAAGACAACTGGAGACTGCAGAAACTTCTGACTAAACCAACGGTTCATCCAACCATCCATTATGAGAACCTAAACCATACCACCGTGGTGACTACATGCTACCCACAATCCTCCATCCTAGTTTCCAAAAAAAACTTCTAACCATCAACGTGGAGGATATTCCCAATACTCAACTACCTCCACGTTATCTCCCTATCCCTACTCAAGGACTATAAGAAAAAGTGGAAAAAAAGTATTATTATGTCCACTTCTTTTTTGGTCTGACCCCTGCTATCCACTGGGGACCCACCTGGAGAAGGCCTCCCAAGCCCCTCTCCCGGAAAAAGGGAAGGGGTTGTCACACCCAAAAAAAATTTTTTGAAGAAAAAAGGCAGGTCAGTCTCTAACCAGATTAGAGACCAGGCAGGGTTAGTTAACCCGGTTTAGGAGCGGGGATACAGCTAACCCCTAGATGTTGGGTTAATTTTAGGGGTGGAGCTAGGGTTTTTTTATTTAAGGTTAGGTGCGGGGACAGGGTTAAGTGGTTAGGTTTAGGGTAAGGGGTTAGGTTAAGGGGTTGAGTTTAGGGGTTAGGTTTAGGGGTTAGGTTAAGGGGTTAGGTTTAGGGGTTAAGTTTAGGGGTTAGGTTAAGGGGTTAAGTTTAGGGGTTAGGTTAAGGGGTTTGGAAGTGTTAGTTAAGGAGGGTAGGCGCTAACCAGTGTGCACAGGCCATCAATGTCGCTCCCTCGACTGGATTCACTTCTCATTCAGGCCTTGGGGATATATAGTGCCTAATTTATTGATCCAAATTCTCTCTGCTCTTTTTCTCTGGGCACGGACCACTGCGGGTTGGCCTGTAGGACCGTGACCCGGAAGGATTCCCATCCGTGTTTAAGGAAATGTTGGACCAGGTAAGTGCTATTTTCTCTTCCTCTCAGAATGTTGTATTTATGTTGTGTCATTCTGACCAGAATGGTGTTGCCCGTCTCTCCCACATATTGAGCTCCACATTGTTTGCAGGTGATGAGGTAAGTGCAGTTTTTACAGTGTACCGTTCCTGATTGGTAAGTACTGAAAACCTCTTTTGTAAACTTGTTTTGTACGAATCCTTTTTGTTCCAAATATTGTCCCTGATGTTTTGGTTTCGTGTTGTGAAGAGGATGGAGTTTGGCTCTAATTAGATAGTCTTGTAAACTTTTGTTTTTTCTAAATGCTGCTATAACTCTGTGGTTCTTCAATATTTGTGTCTGTCCCAATATGTTCTGGAAGTTGGACTTTACCTCTTTGGTCAGTTTCAGAGCGGCCGAGGAGTAAGTCAGGACAAAGGGGACGCCGATCCCTCCGCCTGGGCCCTGCTTGTCAAGTATGATTTAAAAACCTTTCTCAAGAAGGACCTGTTATATCCTCTGGGCCGGAGCTTTGAAGAGGATTCGTGTCGCTTCTCTGAAGTCCCGTTCCTGGGTGCATATGCGACGGAACCTCAGGAGTTGCGACTTGACGAGGCCTGAGTAAGTGTGTTTTGGGTGAAAACTGCTTTTATGTAGTAGGGCATGCGTGTCGGTTTCTTTGAAGAAGACTTTAATGTCCAATTTGTGCGACGAAATGAAATCTGGACCCTTGTAAGTTGTGGTGTCCAGAAAGTCTACCGATAGGTGACTGGTGGTGGATTTTAATTTAATAGATGGGTTATGGTTATTTAGTGTCGCCACAAATTCCATGAACTCGTCTTCAGAGTGAGTCCATACTCCCCAGATATCATCTAGGTACCTAAAATAGTGAAGGGGCTGTTTTTGGCATCGGGATAAGGCCGAAGCCTCCCATTCTGCCATAAATATGTTAGCGTAGGCCGGGGCAAACTTCTTGCCCATCGCCGTGCCTTTAACTTGCAGGAAAAATTCCCCATTGAACTCAAAATCGTTTCTATTTAAATTGATGTCTAATAATTGGATGAGTTCTTTGTCGGGCCTGGAGGTGTCTGGGTTTTTTGAAAAATATTTTTAATGGCCTGAATTCCCTCTTGGATGTCGATGTTTGTGTAAAGGCCATCCACGTCCATAGTGAACAGGATGGCCTTTTGGGGAATTTTTAGTCTTTTGACTTTCTGGACAAAATCATACGTGTCTTTTATATAGCTGGGGTGGCCCGTCGAAAGAGGATTTAAGTAGAAATCTAAAAATTCTGCCGTATAGTACGTTTCACTGCCGCAATCGGATACTATAGGCCTTCCTGGGGAATTTCGTGAGGTTTGCTCCATTTGGTCGGGTCTTTGTGTATTTTGGGGAGCATGTAGAACCTCCTGCTTCTAGGTTCCGCGTTACCCAATAGGTAGGACTTTTGTTTTGCGTTGATGTGTTTTTTCTGATATAGGGTTTGGGTTATATTTTTAACCATAGGTACAGTGTCTAAAAAAATGGGTCTATCCAATTTCTGGTAATATTTTAGGTCATTCAATTGTCTATATCCCTCCCATAAATATTGTTCTCGGTCCCATATGACTATCGCACTGCCCTTGTCTGCAGGTTTAATGACGATCTGTTTATTGCCCTTTAACTGTTTTAGAGCGTTCGTTTCCTCCAGAGTGAGGTTAAGCTCTTCCTGGGACGGTCTAAAATGTTTTTAAGATATTCCAGATCCTTTTCGAATAACGTGCGGAGATCTGCGGGTAGTTTGTCTGCGGGTGGGACCCAGTCCGATTTGGGTGTGAACGGAGGGGGATTTGAGTCAGTCTCATTTTGGAAATAGGCTGCCAATTTAAGTCTCCTGTGGTATTGTTGCAGGTCGTATCGTGTCTGCATTTCGAGGCGTTTTCTGCTCGTTCTACCCGATGGAATAAAAGTCAAACCCCTGTTGAGCAGGCAAAGTTGTGGGGGAGTGATATGGAATTTTTTAGATAGGATTGCCTATTTGTACTACATCCTTTTTCAGAGAGAAAAATACGACAGTATTGCTTCTTTTTCATCCATAATTAATCTACTTGTTTTACATATTTTAATAGCCATTTCTACTAAAACTAGGCGAGATGAGAGAGCTGAGGGAGGGGCTGCGAAAATGCGTCGGCCACCCTCCAGAGGCTCAAATTTGGCCTCCTCTCTCACCCACCCAACCCCGGGCTTGATTTAATAAAGAATACTACCCCTGATATAGGCTGTGACTAGATGTCGGTCCCCTAGGTCCGATGGCAACTGGCAGGTTAGGTTGTTAGGGACAACGGCCCCCCATAACAGTCTCCCCAGACTGCTATAGTTTACTTAGGGGACTCGCAGAAAAGCACTGGCCGGCGATGTTTCTGGTGGACCGATCGACCTTTGCCTAAATTACAAAAAAGGGGAATCCCTACCTAGGCCTGTTTGTGCCCCCCACATGGCCTTGAGACTTTCGGCCACTAGGGTTTTTAGGAAAATCTTGATTCAAGAATCATCCTTTATTTTGCTTTTTGTTCCAAACAAGTTCCAGTCCTATGCCTATTTGTAAAACTTTTTAGATTCCTTCTATCGTCCTTCCTTGTTCTAAAGAGAAATTCCTGTCTGCTGCCTATTTGTACCCCCACATGGCCTGGAGACTTTTGGCTATTAGGTTAACTCTTTAGATTTTTCCTACATTAGGGTTGGGTTGTTGGGACAATGGCTCCCCATAACAGTCTCCTCAGACTGTTATAGTTTATTAGGTTAACATTTTTAGATTTCTTCTATCGTCCTTCCTTGTTCTAAAGAGAAATTCCTGTCTGCGCCTATTTGTACCCCCCACATGGCCTGGAGACTTTTGGCTATTAGGTTAACTCTTTAGATTTTTCCTACATTAGGGTTGGGTTGTTAGGGACAATGGCCCCCCCATAACAGTCTCCTCAGACTGCTATAGTTTATTAGGTTAAAACTTTTAGATTTCCTCTATCGTCCTTCCTTGTTCTAAAGAGAAATTCCTATCTGTGCCTATTTGTACCCCCCAGATGGCCCTAGCGATAAAAACAGGCTTTTTCAAGGAAAACAAATCATCCCAAAACCCATTCAGGCTACCCCCAGAAAGTATTTTTTTAAAGGGGGAATATTAATGACACCTCATCAGTAGCAAGCCCCAGAATCTTCAGGTGTTTCAGCCTCTTCTTACTATACACCCTCCTCTGGAGAGGCCCGCCATAGGGGATCAGTCCCAGGAGTGTGTCACAATGTCCAATTACTACCCCTCTCTTCCAGAACCGCAATGTGTTTTTTTGGGTCTGGCTTATCCCCTTGTCTAAAGTTATTTCTACATACAACCCCCCTACCTCCCTTCTTACAACATCCATTTATCAAGACAGACATTTCTGGGAGACCCCGGAGTACCAACCTATGCTGAATATATGCTCCCCAAACACATTCCTCCATATACCATTGAAATTCCTCCTAAAAAATATCTCCCTCCCACCCTCTACACACCCGAAACCAGAAAAACAAAGTAGGTTGGTGTAATGCCGTGTTGTGCAAAAGTGTACTGTTGCAATGGTGGTGCTATTCACCAGTAAAAAGCTGCCCCCATAAGTGCTTTGTCCTAGTGGACACAAGGGGGCAGTTTACTCACGTAATTCTCAACCCAGCCAACCTGATCGCTAACACCGCAAGGTATCCACAGGCTGCCCGAGAAGAGACTGAGAAGGATCTCATCTCGAAGGCTATGACTGGCGGATGCCAAAGCATCAAGCTTCTACCAGAGAAGGGAAAAAAATTATTATGTCCCCTTCTTTTTTGGTCTGATCCCTATTATCTGTCCCCACCTGGTTAGGTAGGAGGGCAGGGCTAAATGGTTAGGTTTAGGTATGGGGGCGGGGTTAGGTGTGGGGGCAGGGCTAAGTGGTTAGGGTTAGGTAGGGGGCAGGGTTAAGTGGTTAGGATTAGGGGCAGGTTTAGGTGTGGGTTTAGGAAAGAGGGCGGGCTGAAATGGTTAGGGTTAGGTATGGGGGCAGGGTTAAGTTTTTAGGGTTAGGGGCAGGGTTAGGTAGGAGGGCAGGGCTAAATGGTTAGGTTTAGGTATGGGGCAGGGTTAAGTGGCTAGGGTTAGGTATGGGGACAGGGTTAGGTAGGAGTTTAGGTATGAGGGCAGAGTTAAGTGGTTAGGGTTAGGGGCAGGATTAGGTAGGAGGGCAGAGCTAAATGGTTGGGTTTAGGTATAGGGTTAGGGTTAGGGGTTAGGGTTAGGGGTTAGGGTTAGGGTTAGGTTGTTAGGGACAACGGCCCCCCCCATAACAGTCCCCCCAGACTGCTATAGTTTACTTAGGGGACTCGCAGAAAAGCACTGGCCGGCGCATGTTTCTGGTGGACCGATCGACCTTTGCCTAAATTACAAAAAAGGGGGAATCCCCTACCTAGGCCTGTTTGTGCCCCCCACATGGCCTTGAGACTTTCGGCCACTAGGGTTTTAGGAAAATCTTGATTCAAGAATCTCCTTTATTTTGCTTTTTGTTCCAAACAAGTTCCAGTCCTATGCCTATTTGTAAAACTTTTTAGATTCCTTCTATCGTCCTTCCTTGTTCTAAAGAGAAATTCCTGTCTGCGCCTATTTGTACCCCCCACATGGCCTTGAGACTTTTGGCTATTAGGTTCACTCTTTAGATTTTTCCTACATTAGGGTTGGGTTGTTAGGGACAATGGCCCCCCCAACAGTCTCCCCAGACTGCTATAGTTTATTAGGTTAAAACTTTTAGATTTCCTCTATCGTCCTTCCTTGTTCTAAAGAGAAATTCCTGTCTGCGCCTATTTGTACCCCCCACATGGCCTGGAGACTTTTGGCTATTAGGTTAACTCTTTAGATTTTTCCTACATTAGGGTTGGGTTGTTAGGGACAATGGCCCCCATAACAGTCTCCTCAGACTGCTATAGTTTATTAGGTTAAAACTTTAGATTTCTTCTATCGTCCTTCCTTGTTCTAAAGAGAAATTCCTGTCTGCGCCTATTTGTACCCCCACATGGCCTGGAGACTTTTGGCTATTAGGTTAACTCTTTAGATTTTTCCTACATTAGGGTTGGGTTGTTAGGGACAATGGCCCCCATAACAGTCTCCTCAGACTGTTATAGTTTATTAGGTTAAAACTTTTAGATTTCCTCTATCGTCCTTCCTTGTTCTAAAGAGAAATTCCTATCTGTGCCTATTTGTACCCCCAGATGGCCCTAGCGATAAAAACAGGCTTTTTCAAGGGAAAAAAAATCATCCCAAAACCCATTCAGGCTACCCCCCAGAAAGTATTTTTTTAAAGGGGGAATATTAATGACACCTCATCAGTAGCAAGCCCCAGAATCTTCAGGTGTTTCAGCCTCTTCTTACTATACACCCTCCTCTGGGGAGGCCCGCCATAGGGGATCAGTCCCAGGCGTGTGTCACAATGTCCAATTACTACCCTCTCTTCCAGAACCGCAATGTGTTTTTTTGGGTCTGGCTTATCCCCTTGTCTAAAGTTATTTCTACATACAACCCCCCACCTCCCTTCTTACAACATCCATTTATCAAGACAGACTTTTCTGGGAGACCCCAGAGTACCAACCTATGCTGAATATATGCTCCCCAAACACATTCCTCCATATACCATTGAAATTCCTCCTAAAAAATATCTCCCTCCCACCCTCTACACACCCGAAACCAGAAAAAACAAAGTAGGTTGGTGTAATGCCGTGTTGTGCAAAAGTGTACTGTTGCAATGGTGGTGCTATTCACCAGTAAAAAAGCTGCCCCCATAAGTGCTTTGTCCTAGTGGACACAAGGGGCAGTTTACTCATGTAATTCTCAACCCAGCCAACCTGATCGTTAACACCGCAAGGTATCCACAGGCTGCCCGAGAAGAGACTGAGAAGGATCTCATCTCGAAGGCTATGACTGGCGGATGCCAAAGCATCAAGCTTCTACCAGAGATAACCCCTAAAAGTTTACACAAGCCAAACAGACATCATCTTTACCAAGACAACCGGAGGCTGCAGAAACTTCTAACTAAACCAACGGTTCATCCAACCATCCATTATGAGAACCTAAGTCATACCACCGTGGTGACTACCTGCTACCCACAATCCTCCATCCTAGTTTCCAAAAAAACTTCTAACCGTCAATGTGGAGAATATTCCCAATACTCAACTGCCTCCACGTCATCTCCCTATCCCTACTCAAGGACTATAAAGAAGGGGAAAAAATTATTATGTCCCCTTCTTTTTTGGTCTGACCCCTATTATCTGTCCCCACCTGGTTAGGTAGGAGGGCAGGGCTAAATGGTTAGGTTTAGGTATGGGGCGGGGTTAGGTGTGGGGGCAGGGTTAAGTGATTAGGGTTAGGGGCAGGTTTAGGTGTGGGTTTAGGAAAGAGGGCGGGCTGAAATGGTTAGGGTTAGGTATGGGGGCAGGGTTAAGTTTTTAGGGTTAGGGGCAGGGTTAGGTAGGAGGGCAGGGCTAAATGGTTAGGTTTAGGTATGGGGCAGGGTTAAGTGGCTAGGGTTAGGTATGGGGACAGGGTTAGGTAGGAGTTTAGGTATGAGGGCAGAGTTAAGTGGTTAGGGTTAGGGGCAGGATTAGGTAGGAGGGCAGAGCTAAATGGTTGGGTTTAGGTATGGGGGCAGGGTTAAGTGGTTAGGGTTAGGTTTAGGGTAGGAGTTAGGGGGGTTGGGGTTAAGTTTTTAGGGTTAGGGGCAGGGTTAGGTGATAGTGGCTAGAGTTAGGTAGAAGGGTAGGATTCCGTTACTAGGATTAGGTATGGGGCAGGGTTAAGTGGTTAGGGTTAGGTTTAGGGTAGGAGTTAGGGGGGTTGGGGTTAGGTATGGGGGCAGGGTTAAGTTTTTAGGGTTAGGGGCAGGGTTAGGTAGGAGGGCAGGGCTAAATGGTTAGGTTTAGGTATGGGGGCAGGATTAAGTGGTTAGGGTTAGTGCAGGGCTATTTTTCAGGGTTAAGTGGTTAGGGTTAGGTGTGTCTTATAATGTGTCCGTTCACCAGTGAGTTACACCATAAGGTGATCCCCATTTGCTTTTGGGACTTTTCCCTATTCATATAGTTAACCTTACATTTACTTAAAACACTTAGGAATTCCTTTACCAGTCAAGACCAAAAGGCAGTGAAATGGGAAGGGATGAGCTAAGGGGTACTGCTGAGACTGCGCTGGAAACCCCCGGTGCCAGACTTGGCCTCCACGCTCTCCCACCCAATCCACCACCAGACCCCTCTGATAGGAATTAGGTGGGACAGCTGCAAATTATCCCATCCCATCATCTAATATTGAAATCCCCCAAAAAGAACAAACTACTCCCTCCTCCCTGGGCATAAAAGAAACATTAGTCAAACCCTTAGTCCATATCTACCGAAGCTAATTTAAAAGGAAACCCCTCCCCTCCCTAGACCCATTTTTACCCCCACCTGGCCTTGAGATTTTCGGCCACTAGGGTTTTTTAAGAAAATCTTAATTCAAGAACCTCCTTTATTCTGCTTTTTGTTTCAAACAAGTTCCAGTCCTATGCCTATTTGTACCCCCCAGATGGCCTGGCGACTTTTGGCTATTAGGTTAAAACTTTAGATTTCTTCTACCGTCCATCCCTATTCTAAAGAAATTCCTGTCTGTGCCTATTTGTATCCCCCAGATGGCCTTGAGACTTTCGGCTATTGGGTTAACACTTTAGATTCTTCCTACATTAGGGTTAGGGTTAGGGTTAGGGTTAGGGTTAGGGTTAGGGTTAGGGTTAGGATAGGTTAGGGTTAGGGTTAGGGTTAGGGTTAGGGTTAGGGTTAGGGTTAGGGTTAGGTTAGGGTTAGGGTTAGGTAAATATAAAATCCAAGGCCTGGGTCCAATAAAGGGCCCAGACCTGGTTATGCTCAGTCCTTCCCTCCGCTGACCACTAAGAACCCACCCGTGAGCAGGGAAGTGGACAAAAACACAGCTCCTAATAAAATAAAATAAAATATTTGGGTGTTGTTGGTTTGGTCTAGGACTGGTAACCAAGGTTTAGGGTTAATGTAGGTGTGGTTGGTTAAGTTTAGGGTTTGTGTAGGTGTGGTTGGTTAGGTTTAGGGTTCATGTAGGTGTGGTTGGTTAGGTTTAGAGTTAGTGTAGGTGTGGTTGGTTAGGTTTAGGGTTTGTGTAGGTGTGGTTGGTTAGGTTTAGGGTTTGTGTAGGTGTGGTTGGTTAGGTTTAGGGTTTGTGTAGGTGTGGTTGATTAGGTTTAGGGTTTGTGTAGGTGTGGTTGGTTAGGTTTAGGGTTTGTGTAGGTGTGGTTGGTTAGGTTTAGGGTTTGTGTAGGTGTGGTTGGTTAGGTTTAGGGTTCGTGTAGGTGTGGTTGGTTAGGTTTAGAGTTAGTGTAGGTGTGGTTGGTTAAGTTTGGGGTTTGTGTAGGTGTGGTTGGTTAGGTTTAGGGCCTGTATGGATGTGGTTGTAGAAAAGGGAGAATATAGGAGGAAGAAACACCAGAACTCATTATGTCTCATTAAGACCTCTAGGGTAGAGGGTATCCAAGCGTTTCATCCACATCCTCTCAGCTCTGAGACGGTCCTGTAACGACCAGAGGGGATTCAGCTTGGAGTCCTGTCGCCCTGAGGGCCGCAAGGCCATGACCCAAAAAATGTTGCACCACATGTCTACGCTTTTCAATTTTGTGCACAATATTGTGAACATGTTGGTAGATGCGGACACGTAACTCATTCTTGGTTTGGCCAACATACTGTCTGCGTGCACTTGAGACAAAAAATTAAGTACACACAATTAGTAGTTTGGTGGGACAAAGGTTGCAACAGTTGAAATATTTGTTTAGTAGATTTACTCATCACCCAACGTAAAGAGACGTAATATTTACATTTGCCTATTCTGCCTTTTGGTAAAGGTGAATATAATTTACTGTGAACTAAAACGTCCAAAAGATTTTTATTGCGTTTGTATGCCGCAATGGGTTTGTGGTGTTGAAGATAAGGTGTGGGTGTGAGAAATGTAAGGAAATTTGATTTTAGCGCTGCATTGAGTTGAACACTTTGATTAGAGAAATGTGCCACTAAAGGAATGATTTTGTTTCTAGGATGTGGGTCCGTTATAGGTAACTCTTTGGGTTGGTTGAACGTTTTGAGCATCCTACGGAGGAACGATCTCGAGTAACCCCGTTGTTTCAGAGCAGAAAATAAAGTTTTAGTAGCGGAAAAGAAGAATGACTGTTCTGTACAAATTCTATGGAATCTCAACAATTGAGATTTCACAATCCCTTTGAATGTGTGTTTGGGGTGAAAACTGTGTTTATGAAGAAGTGAGTGAGTGTCAGTTTCTTTGAAATAAACTCTAAAATCCAAATGCCCCGTTTCCTGAAATTTAGGACCCCTATACGAGACCACATCCAGAAAATTGACCTCTTGTGAGTCAATCGTAAACTTAATCTTAATGGAACTCTGATGTGTGTTTAAATGTTGTGTAAATGTCATGAAGTCGTCCTTGGAGTAAGTCCAAACACCCCAGATATCATCAAGAAAACGAAAATACGCGAAAGGTTTCAAAGGAAAAGATGAGAGGGCCGATTCCTCCCAGTCGGCCATAAAAATATTGGCATACTGAGGGGCAAACTTCTTCCCCATAGCCGTGCCCTTAATCTGTAAATAAAATTTTGAATCAAACTCAAAATCGTTTTTTGTTAAATTAATTTCTAATAACTTCAAAATATACTCATCCGGCCTTTTTGGGTCCGGGAACTTATTCATACATTTCTTTACAGCTTCCAAACCAATCTTGGTCTCAATATTGGTATACAAACTGTCAATGTCAATAGTAAAAAGAAAAGCATTAGGAGGAATTTGTAAACGGCCAATTTTAGAAATAAAATCATAAGTGTCTTTCAGATAACTAGGGTGTTTCTGTGAAATGGGATTTAAAAAGTGTTCAATGTACTCTGCTACAAAATATGTTTCACTATTACAGTCAGACACGATAGGTCTGCCAGGGGAATTTTGAACGGAACACTCCAATTTTTGGGTTCTTTATGTATTTTGGGTAGTAAATAAAATCTCCTGGGTCTCGGTGGTCCGTTTCCCAGAAGATACTCCTTTTGGCGTCCACTAATGATATTTTTTGAGTACATTTCCTCTAGTATCTCTGTGACCAAATTCATGGTCTGTAAATAAATAGGTTTCTCCAACGGACGATAATGTTCAACAATTGCTAACTGCCTTTGTCCCTCCCAAACATACTGATCTCTATCTTGAATAACAACCGCATTCCCCTTATCTGCGGGCTTGATAACAATATTTGTGTTTTTTTGAAGTTGACGCTAATGCTTTCTTTTCCTCTATGGGCAAATTAGGTTTAGCTCCAAGACCCCAATGCAAGTGACAATACGCATAATTATCCGCCCTAATAATTTGGGTTATCTGTTTCGGGAGACTAGAGAGAGCCGGCCCAGTCGGAGCCATGCGTGAAAGGAAGTTTGTTTTTTGAATCTTCTTGCCTTCAAAAAATGTTTCTAATTTTAATCTACGATGGTAGGACTGCATGTCTTTCAACAACTCTTTTTCTGAGTTTTAAGGCCTAAGGGAGCGGGAATAAAAGAGAGACCTTTCAAAAGAACAGAATTTTGTTCGAAGAGAGCACCAAAGACTCAGAAAGATTAATAATGAGCTTATGGGGGCCCATTATTGGGCTAGCACTAGCTGTAAGTTTAAATGGCTCGCCCAATGTGTTAACATGGTCTTAGCGGTCATTGACCTCCAGTGAATGCCGTCGTCTTCCACTTGAAACTGAGCTGTTGGAAGCAGCGGAATAAAATTCATGTTCTTTTAATGTGTCCATTAATGTGTTCCAACATGAGTTGTTCTTCCATAGGAAGAGTCCTAGAAAAATTTATGAGAGGACAAAACAACTCTGTATCCGTAAACGCTGTTTAACCGCTCTGTACGCTCTCTGCATTTCCGTAATTGCTGTCATTCTGTACCGTTGCCGTCTGTTGTTCAAACCAAACGACAGAATAATCTTTTCAGGCTTGATTGCAATGGTAGCCTTCTCTATAAGATTTCCAGCATGTTGCCACTTGGCCCCTGGAAAGCTATCCACTTGTAAATCTGGATATTGGAATGAAGGGAATCTGTGAAGATTGGAGTCGCCAATTATGACGAATCTCTTTCTCAGTGTTAAGCTCCAGTCGAATAACTTTCTACTCGTATTGACATGCCTGATTGGACGTTCAATCGAGCTGGGAGTCAAAGGGCAGGACTCTGAGTTCCAATCGCAGTTATATCCACCATTGGTGGTTGAGCCTCTAGGGGAGAATGTTGAATACAGCTAAGTTCCCCTTGTTCCGCCACCTCAATAGGTCTCTGTAGAGATTTAATATTTGCTTCTCCCCTCAGTCTATATTCGACTGGGGAGGAATGTTGAGAATCACTGGGTCTACCACGTATCACCTTTATAATAGGTTCCAAGGGGACCCCGGATTATGAGATGGTTCATATTCTTCGAGAAAACGTGAGAGTGGAGAACCAGTTCTATTCGAATCCCCTGAGAGGTCAGAGAACAACACTACGCTGGAATGTTGAGAAGGGTCAGATGTAGCGGCACAACGTTGTGCAAGGGGTAAAGAAGAATCAATAGAATTCTCCTCCCCGAATCCACTGACTCCTGAAGTGACCCATCACGCTGTAGAATGGACACTACACCACCGATCCCTCCGGTGATGTATGCCCTCCCCAGCGAGGGACTGGCCACCCTCAAGAGCCTTGGACTGGTGTGTACGCGTTTTCCTAGTCCTTTGTTTTCGTGGTGACAACGCTAGAGCCTGTATGGGCTGGAGCGCTGGTTGTAATCCCGCGGGAGGCAATTCCCCCTCAAAGGACCAGTCCCTTCGATTTGGAGGAGACTTGGACACCACCTTCTCCACCAAAAGAGATGGTGAGGTTTGGACTTCAATGTGGTGTGCCCCCGCTTTTGGGCGAACCAAAATTGGAGGGGTACTAACCAAAGGCAATGGAGCTGGTGCTATTCGTGCTAACAGTTGTGAACCAGAGGTCACCACCTCCGCAAATGTGCTGAGATCGTGGGGGCTCTGACACTTGCTCTTCAGCTGATGACCGATGGTATTGCCCTGTAATTCAGCTTCTGATAGTTCAGCTGTAATCAAAGCCTCTGCTTGTTCAATAGTCTCAGGACTCACCCTCCCTCGAAAATTTCGATGAGCCCAATTAGATGCTATTTCAAACGCCTTTGGCCAATCGGCTTGGTCCGTTTGTTCCCGGATAGCTTTAATCGTTTCATCTATCAACCGCTCATAGTGCTGTTCTAAAATGAGCTGTGTGGTAAAAGACCAATTTTTAGCATTGCCCTCTAGCATTTGAAGCACCTGATCATTAGGAGATGCGGGGTTGACGGCCTCAATCAAAATCCCAGTCAACCTCTGGAAAGTAATCGGTTGGTTATCTTGAACCTTAGTAGTGACCTTCCCCAAATGGTGAACTAAACGGATCAAGTCATACATGCGTTTGATTGTAACTTTAAGCTTAGGGGTGCAGGAATGTGTGTGGTGCTATTTAATAATCGTTGTTTTAAATTATTAAGCCTTCCCTCCCAAAATCTCTTTCTTTGGGGAAGTAACGTGGAAATCTGTCCCTTTCAGACATGTGTGGGCGTGTTCCTCTGTCCAGAGAAACTTCATCATCACGGAAACGTCCCTCGTGATTCACAAAAGAAACAGATTTCACTCTGCGAGCAGAGGAAGAATGAGAAGGAAGATCACAGGGAGCCGGCCGGCCCCTGAAATTTTGTGTAGACACTAAATCAAATTCTGAAGGATCATTATATTGTTGAGGAAAATCTTCCTCAGGTAGAGCATCTTGCTCAACAAAAAATTCACGCTCTGCGTGGTTCTCAATTTCAGCATCCACATTAGATGTAGTAGCAAAATGTGTGCGCTTTGCTCTATTGCGTTGACGCTTTATTTGACGTCTATTGGGAGGTCTGTTTGGACCTACAGCCTCATAGTGCTGATCAGAGTGGAAAGCAGAGACTGATCGAGAAGAACCAAGCCTGGAACTTCCTCGAGACACCGGTACTCGACCTGTATGGGAATACTCAGGTTGCCAATTCAAGTCTCTGTATTGTGTGTTCATAAACTCACGTGCACGAAAACGTGCATTTGTTTGTTTGTTGAATGATTTATTGTCACGTCTTGCACTTGAATGTGCATTTGTATTTTTTTCATGGTCATATGAGTCATAATTTAACTCATTTGCACGAAAACGTGCAGTTGTATTCTTCATTGAAGTATCAAATCTGTAGTTTGGTGATGTATCAGTGAGTCTGATCCGAGGACGCGGTGTGAAACGCTGTCTCTCGCGCCTCGGAAAAACATCCATCCTGAACACACACTAAACTCCGTAAAAAACTCCAAAAACAAAAGTACCGTTCAAGTCTTGTGCAACGTTTCGGTACTACTCTGTACCTTCTTCAGGCGGACTTGAACGAAATTAAATGATGAAATTGACTAAAAAAGTCCAAAAGATCACTTTATATAAGCAGATAATTCGCGGAGCATCCCTAGGGTTAGGTTAGGGTTAGGGTTAGGGTTAGGGTTAGGGTTAGGTTAGGGTTAGGGTTAGGGTTAGGGTTAGGGTTAGGGTTAGGGTTAGGGTTAGGGTTAGGTTAGGGTTAGGGTTAGGGTTAGGGGTTAGGGTTAGGGTTAGGTTAGGGGTTAGGGTTAGGGGTTAGGGTTAGGGTTAGGGTTAGGGTTAGGTTAGGGTTAGGGTTAGGGTTAGGGTTAGGTTAGGGTTAGGGTTGGGTTAGGGTTAGGGTTAGGGTTAGGGTTAGGGTTAGGGTTAGGGTTAGGGTTAGGTTAGGGTTAGGGTTAGGGTTAGGGTTAGGGTTAGGGTTAGGGTTAGGTTAGGGTTAGGGTTAGGGTTAGGGTTAGGGTTAGGTTAGGGTTAGGGTTAGGGTTAGGGTTAGGGTTAGGGTTAGGGTGGGTTAGGGTTAGGGTTAGGGTTAGGGTTAGGGTTAGGGTTAGGGTTAGGGTTAGGTATAGAGGTAAAAACGACTTCCACCCTCATTATGTCCACCCTCATTTGCATATCGAATCTGATTGGCTGGATTGTTTCACAGATAAATCTTTAGGACGGTCGGTCCGATTTTGCCAAGCTTGGTGTCATCGAATTCAGAATTCCGTCTGCATTCATGTGACGAGGAGAGATGAACAGAAGAAGAGAGCAATGGAAATGTAGCGCTGAAAAGGTAGAAGAGTCTTTTGCACGTAGGTTGTGAGTGGTTTAAAAATGTCACATGCACGCCTTTAAGATTTGCATGAATACGACTGTAATGGAGACGTGGTAATGAACGCATTTTTCACAAGAACGCTGAAATGTTTTTGTAGGAATTGTTGGGTGGGATAAACTCAATCCTTTATTATTATTATCATTTCATGAAACTTATCGGGGCATGCTTGTGAGGAGGAGATTATTGTGTTGCGAGCAGAGCAGACTTGAGTCCAGTAAATATAGCCTATTAAAGAAATTGTTCCAAAAACAAATGCATCAGAAAATAACCGAAGGACTTGAAAAACTTTTAAGAATAAAAACGGCATCGAATCTTGCCACGATAATGAGATGACACACTTGTTAGGGGCGTTTTGCCCTTTGAAATGAAATCTGCGAAATCCAATAAAGCCCATTCGCGGTTCACTCGCTGAGTCATCGATTACAATAACAACACATCAATTCAGATTTCCTTAAAGATAACTTTTTTTTTTTTTATTTAATTTATTTTTTATTAATAATCATGCCAAGGTCTTACATTAAATTGTGTCCAAAATTGCAGAACATGAACAGCCAAAAAATAATAATAAATAATAAAAATAATATAAGGTTGAACAATGAAAGCATTTTTTGACTTTTCAATGATTTTTTGTTTTTTATGCCCGTCAAAGACATAATATAGAAGTTACAGTCAACCAGAAAAAGTGACTTGACATTGCAACTCTCCACGTGTCCAACTTGCAGAGGTGGGACCAAGTCATTGTTTTCCAAGTCACAAGTAAGTCTCAAGTCATTGCATTAAAGTCCCGAGTGAAGTCCCAAGTCAAGGCAGTCAAGTCCCAAGTCAAGGCAGGCAAGTCCCAAGTCAAGTCCAAGTCAATTTACAAATCGTCAACTTTTAGCTTCAAGTCTTAAAGAAGTCATTAGTGCGCTTTGCCCAAATTAGTGTCAGAGTATTAATTACTATAGTAAATGTATACTAATTTTATCTAGAAGTTTCTAATTTAAAATCTAATTTTATCTTTCTTTTTTTTTATCGATATCTACCCGTAAAGACCAAAGAGGGTAATAAAGATGATACATGGATCTTATCTTTGGACACACATTAAGGCAAACCAAACTTTTACTATAAACACGCTGTGAAAGGACGCTGAACGTGCTGAACTGGTGAGTGAAATCTGAAATATTACCAGGCAGTGGCTAAGGGCAGACATTTAAGTTGCATATACGAGTTCTATACTGTAAAGTGCCGCAAACCGAGTAAATGATCGGATTTGTGATTTTTAGAACCACGACCAATATAATTAAATAAATATAGCTAAACGCGTGACAGAGGACCAGCACGTCCGCAAAAGAATGAGTGTGTTTACATGCACATTTTAACCAGTTATGCTCAAAAAGCACCAACGTGTGTGGTCACAATAAATGGCGTTCCTTTATCGAGGTCATACAACAGGGTAATAAAACACCGGGAAGATTTTGTCCATTACACCAATTGCTATAAAACGTTAAATGCTACCGACCGCAGTAAAAGTTTGCGGTTCAATATGCAGACTTTGTTAGCCTGTAAATCAACTTACCTCTGTCTGTGGATTTTCAGATTCCTCACAAAATTGGACGTTGTCGACGAGGTGTCTGTAATTTTGTAACCACAGGTTCTACATGTCGCAATCCTTTTGTTGCCTTTAACGCTGTATTCAATATATCCCAATTATATCACCTTTGGTATAATTTTTGCTGTGTCCTAGTCCTTAAATGACGCCGTGGTCTTCAAACTTGGTCCAGCTTTCGTGGAAGCTGATTGGTTGAATATGGAGCGTTGAAATGCAGATTTGAAAATCAAATGAATCGTCTATTTGGGAAATTAATCGTTGATTTACTGCACATTTTTTAATTATACAACTCTTATCTTTGGTTTTAAAAAGTATAAGTATTTCCAAGTCAGACGGCTGAAGTCCAAGTCAAGTTGCAATCATTGCTGTCAAAGTCTAAGTCGAGTCGCAAGTCTTTTTTAATTCTATCGAGTCGAGTCGCAAGTCATCAAATTAGTGACTCGAGTCCGAGTCAAGTCCAAGTCAAGTCCAAGTCACGCGACTCGAGTCCACACCTCTGCCAACTTGATGAAGCCGGATAACCGTTGCATTTTAGAAATGAGTTCACAAGTGAAGGGATGATGAATTTTATTGTGACAAGAGGAGCTTTAAAAACAATATAATAACAATAAATAGCGATACGTGAAATGGCTGAGGCTCCAGTGAGTTAAAATTGTAACTTTGTGGTTTTGCGACGGGTTTTCACACTTCAAAGCCTTTTTAAGACCAACTGAAGAAAACTCAAGGAATCGATTGAAGGGAACAATCCACCAGCGGGCTCTCGAATTGTAAACGTCTAGGGAGCGCACAAAGATTTACATTTGTAACGACCCTTCAAAGTTTAAAAATGCAACTTAAAGGCTTGAATCCCTCTGCTCCCAACCACCAGCACGTGGTAATAGCTTGGCCCCGCCGCTGGGCGGCAGTCCATACAATGTCAGTCTATAGAAAAATGTTTGTCTGTGGGTGGCTGCTGTTCTGAAGGTGCTGGCGGTGTGGGCCTGGGGTTGCCGAGAAGACCAGCATTGGCCCCGTGACTCTGGGAGGTACGCTCGCGGAGATACGGGGCTTCGCTATGGCCCGCATTATATATGGTGCGTGCTGTAGCGGAATTTGACAGCGTGGTTGGTTTCCCGCTGGCGTCCCGGTGGCGTCCCGGGGACCGTGCTAGGAGCGCGTTTGGGGGCGTTTGGAGTCGATCGGCGTAGGTTTGAGTGGAGTGTTTTCGGGGCCCGTGGCAGCCCTCGGTCAGGCCAGAGCAGGACAGAGGATAGAAACCACCGATGGCAAACACGCCATCTTCTTTAACTTTGGTTCCGTTGGTCCGATTTTTTTTTAAACGTTGTATACGTGTTCTATATGTGATCCTCTAGCTGTCTGATTGGCTTTGTCCTCGATCGGTCTTAAGAGTTTTGATTTAGACTCAAATACAGACTTCTCCTACGGTCTAACTTGCTCTATATTGTGTAAATGTTGTGTCTTTTTGATCAGTGTGACTTGCATTTAGTTTGGAAATGTGTCATGTTCAGAAGTTGGTTAAGTTTACAGTTAAAGATGAATAAAGTGATGCAATCTTAATTTGCGTAAGCATGGTGCCTTGATGATACATTTGACTTTTATTAGCTTAGAAGTTGGTTATGTTAAGAAGTTAGGTTAGGTTATGGGATATAGGGATGAAAACCACCCATTTTGTGATGCACCGACAGGTAGCCATGCGGTCAGACACAGTCTGTGAGTGAGCTCGATCAGGTAAAGTGACTCCCTGACATGCTAGCGGCAGCTCTTTTGTGACCTCAGCGGTGCCAAGCAGAAATTGACATTTACATTTATGCATTTGGCAGACGCTTTTATCCAAAGCGACTTACAGTGCACTTATTACAGGGACAATTCCCGGAGCAACTTGGATTAAGTGTCTTGCTCAAGGACACAATGGTAGTGGCTGTGGGGATCGAACCAGCAACCTTCTGATTACCAGTGATGTGCTTTAGTCCACTACACCACCACCACCACTCCATATTAAGCATGCCGCCTATATTAAGCATAAATGTAATAAAACGGTTCCACTGGGGCGGGACACACAAAAGTGTAATATGTTTCTCGTGGAAAGACCCCGATAGCGTGTGCAAAGTTTGGGAACGATCGCTCGTTCAGTAGCCAACACGGCGGCCTAAAACGTGCTCCTTTCACAGAGGCTTTATATTGGCCCGACCATATTAAGCATATTTATACGGTAATAATAGGGGTTCCCCTGGGGCGGGACACACAAAAGTGTAATATGTTTCTCGTGGAAAGACCCCGATAGCGTGTGCAAAGTTTGGGAACGATCGCTCGTTCAGTAGCCAACACGCCGGCCTAAAACGTACTCCTTTCACAGAGGCTTTATATAGGCTCGACTATATTAAGCATATTTTGACTGTAATAAAACGGGTTCCCATGGGGCTGGGCACACAAAAGTGTAATATGTTTCTCGTGGGAAGACCCCGATTGTGTGTGCAAAGTTTGGGAACGATCGCTCGTTCAGTAGCCAACGCGGCGGCCTTAAATGTAATCATTTAACAGAGGCTTAATAGAATCAGACTATATTAAGCATATTATTACTGTAATAAAATGTGTTCCCTGGGCCTGGGCACACAAAAGTGTAATATGTTTCTCGTGGAAAGACCCCGATTGTGTGTGCAAAGTTTGGGAACGATCGCTCGTTCAGTAGCCAACACAGCTGCCTAAAACGTACTCCTTGGCCCTTTATTGTTTCCCCACTGGTATACAATGTGAGTCTATGGAAAAGTGCTCACAAATGATAAAGAGTTTTTACATCTGAGATGTACTGTTGCAGAAATGATTTTTAATGTCATTCTAAATTTTGCAAGCACAGTATTAAAGTGAATAATTCAGGTGGAATTATACAATAACACGAGAAAATTGTATTGATGGACTTATAAGGATAATAACAAGAAAACTATAATACTACTAATAATAACATTAATAATAGTAATAATTCATTTAATTTATGAAGTGCTTTTCTAGACACGGATGAGAGACCGCAAAGGCTGTCCATTTAACTGGCCATATATTTATTTATAAAATCTGCATGTTTAAAAACACGTGGACGCCCCTAAAGGTTCAGCATTGAAACTGTCTGTGATTCTCTGTTAAAATATCCACTTTTTAGCAGTTTTGCACAGTGCAGTTTTCAATATGTCCACTATTCAATTCAATACAATTCAAAGGGTCTTTATTGGCATGAATATAAACGATACAGTATTGCCAAAGCAGAGGCTGTGTAAAAAGAACTACACCTTAATCTATAATTACATTTAGTTTAACAAATATAAAAATAACTAATCAAAATAAATTCACTATGTGTATATGTGTGTATATATTTGTATCTGCAAGTCGTAAATCTATCTTTCTATCTACCTAAATATCTGTCTGTCTGTCTTATCTATCTATCTATCTGTCTGTCTGTCTGTCTGTCTGTCTGTCTGTCTGTCTGTCTGTCTGTCTCTTTGTCTGTCTTATCTATCTATCTATCTATCTATCTATCTATCTATCTATCTATCTATCTATCTATCTATCTATCTATCTATCTATCTATCTATCTATCTATCTATATATCTGTCTGTCTGTCTCTTTGTCTGTCTATCTATCTATCTATCTGTCTGTCTGTCTGTCTGTCTGTCTGTCTCTTTGTCTGTCTATCTATCTATCTGTCTGTCTGTCTGTCTGTCTGTCTGTCTCTTTGTCTGTCTATCTATCTATCTGTCTGTCTGTCTGTCTGTCTGTCTGTCTGTCTGTCTCTTTGTCTGTCTATCTATCTATCTATCTATCTATCTATCTATCTATCTGTCTGTCTGTCTGTCTGTCTGTCTGTCTGTCTCTTTGTCTGTCTATCTATCTATCTATCTGTCTGTCTGTCTGTCTGTCTCTTTGTCTGTCTATCTATCTATCTGTCTGTCTGTCTGTCTGTCTGTCTGTCTCTTTGTCTGTCTATCTATCTATCTATCTATCTATCTATCTATCTATCTATCTATCTATCTATCTATCTATCTATCTATCTATCTATCTATCTATCTATCTATCTATCTATCTATCTATCAGCTATGCTGATGACACGCAACTCTACTTGTCTTTCCAGCCCAACGACACCACAGTGACTGCTCGAATCGCTGCCTGTCTGGCAGACATCTCAGCCTGGATGAAGGAACACCACATTCAACTCAACTCAGCCAAGACCGAACTCCTTGTCTTTCCAGCCAACCCTGCTGTTGAACACAACATCACCGTGCAGCTGGGTCCAACTACAGTTTCACCTTCCAAAACGGTCAGAAATCTAGGGGTAACCATTGATGATGAGCTAAATTTCACTGACCACATTTCAAAGACTGCAAGATCATGTAGATTTACACTCGACAATATCAGGAAGATAAGATCCTTCCTCTCTGTACATGCCACACAACTGCTCGTTCAGTCGCCTTGTCATAACTAGACTGGACTACTGTAACGCTCTCATTGCAGGCCTTCCTGCATGTGCTATTAGACCTCTCCAAATGATCCAGAATGCAGCAGCACTTCTGGTCTTTAATGAACCTAAGAGAGCACATGTTACACCACTTTTTGTCTCTCTCCACTCTCTGTCTATCTATCTATTCACTGTCTGTCTCTTTGTCTATCTATCTGTCTGTCTGTCTATCTGTCTGTCTATGTATGTATTTATGTAAGTATGTATCCTATCTATCTATCTATCTATCTATCTATCTATCTATCTATCTATCTATCTATCTATCTATCTATCTATCTATCTATCTATCTATCTGTCTATCTTTCTGTTTATCTATATGTCTATCTATATGTCTGTCTTTTCTTTCTATCTATCTGTCTGTCAGTCTGTCTTTGTGTCTGTCTGTCTTATCTATCTATCTGTCTGTCTGTCTATCTGTCTTTTCTATCTATCTCTGTCTGTTTGTCTATCTGTCTGTCTATGTATGTATTCTATCTATCTGTCTGTCTGTCTGTCTGTCTGTCTGTCTATCTATATGTCTGTCTTTTCTTTCTATCTATCTGTCTTATCTATCTATCTATCTGTCTGTCTGTCTGTCTGTCTATATGTCTGTCTGTCTGTCTATCTATATGTCTGTCTTTTCTTTCTATCTATCTGTCTTATCTATCTATCTGTCTGTCTGTCTGTCTGTCTGTCTGTCTTTTCTATCTATCTCTGTCTGTTTGTCTATCTGTCTGTCTATGTATGTATTCTATCTATCTATCTGTCTGTCTGTCTGTCTGTCTGTCTGTCTATCTGTCTGTCTTCTATCTATCTGTCTATCTATCTATCTATCTGTCTGTCTGTCTGTCTATCTATATGTCTGTCTTTCTTTCTATCTATCTGTCTTATCTATCTATCTGTCTGTCTGTCTGTCTGTCTGTCTGTCTGTCTCTTTGTCTGTCTATCTATCTATCTATCTATCTATCTATCTATCTATCTATCTATCTATCTATCTATCTATCTATCTATCTATCTATCTATCTATCTATCTATCTATCAGCTATGCTGATGACACGCAACTCTACTTGTCTTTCCAGCCCAACGACACCACAGTGACTGCTCGAATCGCTGCCTGTCTGGCAGACATCTCAGCCTGGATGAAGGAACACCACATTCAACTCAACTCAGCCAAGACCGAACTCCTTGTCTTTCCAGCCAACCCTGCTGTTGAACACAACATCACCGTGCAGCTGGGTCCAACTACAGTTTCACCTTCCAAAACGGTCAGAAATCTAGGGGTAACCACTGATGATGAGCTAAATTTCACTGACCACATTTCAAAGACTGCAAGATCATGTAGATTTACACTCGACAATATCAGGAAGATAAGATCCTTCCTCTCTGTACATGCCACACAACTGCTCGTTCAGTCGCCTTGTCATAACTAGACTGGACTACTGTAACGCTCTCATTGCAGGCCTTCCTGCATGTGCTATTAGACCTCTCCAAATGATCCAGAATGCAGCAGCACTTCTGGTCTTTAATGAACCTAAGAGAGCACATGTTACACCACTTTTTGTCTCTCTCCACTCTCTGTCTATCTATCTATTCACTGTCTGTCTCTTTGTCTATCTATCTGTCTGTCTGTCTATCTGTCTGTCTATGTATGTATTTATGTAAGTATGTATCCTATCTATCTATCTATCTATCTATCTATCTATCTATCTATCTATCTATCTATCTATCTATCTATCTATCTATCTATCTATCTATCTATCTATCTATCTGTCTATCTTTCTGTTTATCTATATGTCTATCTATATGTCTGTCTTTTCTTTCTATCTATCTGTCTGTCAGTCTGTCTTTGTGTCTGTCTGTCTTATCTATCTATCTGTCTGTCTGTCTATCTGTCTTTTCTATCTATCTCTGTCTGTTTGTCTATCTGTCTGTCTATGTATGTATTCTATCTATCTGTCTGTCTGTCTGTCTGTCTGTCTGTCTATCTATATGTCTGTCTTTTCTTTCTATCTATCTGTCTTATCTATCTATCTATCTGTCTGTCTGTCTGTCTGTCTATATGTCTGTCTGTCTGTCTATCTATATGTCTGTCTTTTCTTTCTATCTATCTGTCTTATCTATCTATCTGTCTGTCTGTCTGTCTGTCTGTCTGTCTTTTCTATCTATCTCTGTCTGTTTGTCTATCTGTCTGTCTATGTATGTATTCTATCTATCTATCTGTCTGTCTGTCTGTCTGTCTGTCTGTCTATCTATATGTCTGTCTTTTCTTTCTATCTATCTGTCTTATCTATCTATCTATCTGTCTGTCTGTCTGTCTGTCTGTCTGTCTATCTATATGTCTGTCTTTTCTTTCTATCTATCTGTCTTATCTATCTATCTGTCTGTCTGTCTGTCTGTCTGTCTGTCTGTCTCTTTGTCTGTCTATCTATCTATCTATCTATCTATCTATCTATCTATCTATCTATCTATCTATCTATCTATCTATCTATCTATCTATCTATCTATCTATCAGCTATGCTGATGACACGCAACTCTACTTGTCTTTCCAGCCCAACGACACCACAGTGACTGCTCGAATCGCTGCCTGTCTGGCAGACATCTCAGCCTGGATGAAGGAACACCACATTCAACTCAACTCAGCCAAGACCGAACTCCTTGTCTTTCCAGCCAACCCTGCTGTTGAACACAACATCACCGTGCAGCTGGGTCCAACTACAGTTTCACCTTCCAAAACGGTCAGAAATCTAGGGGTAACCATTGATGATGAGCTAAATTTCACTGACCACATTTCAAAGACTGCAAGATCATGTAGATTTACACTCGACAATATCAGGAAGATAAGATCCTTCCTCTCTGTACATGCCACACAACTGCTCGTTCAGTCGCCTTGTCATAACTAGACTGGACTACTGTAACGCTCTCATTGCAGGCCTTCCTGCATGTGCTATTAGACCTCTCCAAATGATCCAGAATGCAGCAGCACTTCTGGTCTTTAATGAACCTAAGAGAGCACATGTTACACCACTTTTTGTCTCTCTCCGCTCTCTGTCTATCTATCTATTCACTGTCTGTCTCTTTGTCTATCTATCTGTCTGTCTGTCTATCTGTCTGTCTATGTATGTATGTATGTATGTATGTATGTATCCTATCTATCTATCTATCTATCTATCTATCTATCTATCTATCTATCTATCTATCTATCTATCTATCTATCTATCTATCTGTCTATCTTTCTGTTTATCTATATGTCTATCTATATGTCTATCTATATGTCTGTCTTTTCTTTCTATCTATCTGTCTTATCTATCTGTCTGTCAGTCTGTCTTTGTGTCTGTCTGTCTTATCTATCTATCTGTCTGTCTATCTGTCTTTTCTATCTATCTCTGTCTGTTTGTCTATCTGTCTGTCTATGTATGTATTCTATCTGTCTGTCTGTCTGTCTGTCTGTCTGTCTGTCTATCTATATGTCTGTCTTTTCTTTCTATCTATCTGTCTTATCTATCTATCTATCTATCTATCTATCTATCTATCTATCTATCTATCTATCTATCTATCTATCATCTGATCGCGGCTGCATTTCTCTTCTAGTAGTTTTAGATCTAAGTGCTGCATTCGACACGATAGATCACGACATTCTCTTGAATAGGCTGGAGAATTATGTTGGAATTTGTGGAGTTGCATTAGCATGGTTTAGGTCATATTTAGCAGACCACTACCACTTTGTCTATGTAAATGAGGAATCGTCAAACCAAACAAAAGTTAAATATGGAGTGCCACAGGGATCAGTTTTAGGGCTTCTGCTTTTCTCCATGTATATGCTTCCCCTGGGAGATATTATCAGGAATCGTGGAATATGTTTCCACTGCTATGCTGACGATACACAACTTTATATTTCTTCAAAACTTGATGAGATTTCACAATTCTCAAAATTAGCAGAGTGTATCAATTAAATAAAGATTGGATGGCCAGAAATTTCCTTCTACTCAATTCTGACAAAACAGAGGTTCTAATTATTGGACCAAAAACCTCTAAAAATAAGCCGCTAAAATATAATTTGACTCTAGATGGATGTTCTGTTACATCATCTTCAACAGTGAAAAACTTAGGTGTTATGTTTGATACAATCTGTCCTTTGAAAATCAAATTACAGATGTTTGTAGCACAGCATTCTTCCGCCTCAGAAATAGTGCTAAATGAAGGCATATGCTCTCTGTTGCTGATGCCGAAAAACTAATTCATGCGCTCATGACCTAAAGACTAGATTATTGTAATGCATTACTGGGAGGATGTCCAGCAAGATCAATAAATAAACTTCAATTGGTTCAAAATGCATCAGCATTTTAAAATTCTGTTAACTACATACAAAGCTTTGAATGGTCTAGCTCCGCAGTACTTAAATGATCTTCTGTCACGCTATATTCCATCACGTTCATTACGATCGCAAAATTCTGGCCTGTTAATAGTTCCTAGAATATCAAAATCCACAAAAGGAGGTAGATCCTTTTCATATTTGGCTCCTAAACTATGGAATAGTCTCCCAAACACTGTTCGAGATGCAGACACACCCTCTCAGTTTAAGTCTAGACTAACGACTCATCTATTTAGCCAGACATACACCTAATTTATCCTCCAACCCACAATTAGGCTGCTTTAGTTGGGTCTCCCGGAACCAGAAACAGTGATCATGATCTCTAACTCTGCAATACATTTTATGGCATCTATGCTTACATCTTTTTATTTGTTTCCTTGTCTCAACCTCGGGACTCCTATCCTGAGGTCACCAGAACCGGCTGGATCCAGCACCATTCCTGCTTCGTGTTGGACTCCACTGCTTCATGTCGCTGAATGATGATGACTAAATGCAGCCGGTGCCAGCCAAACATCACTTCGGTCTATTATGATGGACTTCAGAGGATGAACTGATACCAACTCCAACCTGCATCACCTCGGTCTATTGATGGACTACGATCTTGAAATGGAATGCATAGACTAGCTATTGCCAACAAAAGCCTTCATCAGCCAATTAACAAGGACAATTGCATCTATGTGAACTTCTGCAATTAATCTAGATGGACTTCAAAGCCTGTGGTCATTAATCTTACAGTTCAAACACAATCAATGTTTAAACAATGACCCTTAACCCTTACTTAGTTTAATAATTTTAAACCATGATTTTAACTATACACAAGTAATATTTACATTATATTCATGATGTTAGCCAGAGGGGAACTGGCCCCCACAGTAAGTCTGGTTTCTCCCAAGGTTATTTTTCTCCATTAATCCACATCTTATGGAGTTTTGTGTTCCTTGCCACAGTCGCCTACAGCTTGCTCACTGGGGTTATTAATACAATTATTATTTAATTATTTTTAAACACGATTAAGAATCGTATTTTATCTAATTGCACAATGATGATTCATCGACATTACAGTTTTATCGTCTGTTAATGCTGATCTTCTGTAAAGCTGCTTTGAAACGATGTGTGTTGTGAAAGGCGCTATACTGAATAAAATTGACTTGACTATCTGTCTGTCTGTCTCTCTGTCTATCTATCAGTCTGTCTGTCTGTCTGTCTGTGTCTGGTTTTGTGTGTCTCTATGTAACTAATTAACTAACTAACTAATAAAGCTTTTAAATAATGTTTAAACTTTTTTATCATTATTATTATTATTTCACAATATTTCTTTTACTTGTATGTGAGGAGTATTTTTGAGTCCAGTTAATTTGATCAAAGATATGTTTCCAAAAATGAAATAAATGAAAAACAAATAACAGAAGGATATTTTGTAGAAAACAAAATGTTTTGAAAATAAACTGCTTCAAATATTGCATAGGTTTAAATTTGTAAGTAGTAAAGTGTAATTCTCCATCAGTCCACTAGGGTTAGCCCCAGTCCGCTGGGGTTAGTTGGGGTTAAATCACTAGTTGACCCTAACCCCTAGCCCTCTGGGGTTAAAAAGTCTGTAGGTATAGAGGTAAAAACGACTTCCACCCTCATTATGTCCACCCTCATTTGCATATCGAATCTGATTGGCTGGATTGTTTCACAGATAAATCTTTAGGACGGTCGGTCCGATTTTGCTAAGCTTGGTGTCATCGAATTCAGAATTCCGTCTGCATTCATGTGACGAGGAGAGATGAACAGAAGAAGAGAGCAATGGAAATGTAGCGCTGAAAAGGTAGAAGAGTCTTTTGCACGTAGGTTGTGAGTGGTTTAAAAATGTCACATGCACGCCTTTAAGATTTGCATGAATACGACTGTAATGGAGACGTGGTAATGAACGCATTTTTCACAAGAACGCTGAAATGTTTTTGTAGGAATTGTTGGGTGGGATAAACTCAATCCTTTATTATTATTATCATTTCATGAAACTTATCGGGGCATGCTTGTGAGGAGGAGATTATTGTGTTGCGAGCAGAGCAGACTTGAGTCCAGTAAATATAGCCTATTAAAGAAATTGTTCCAAAAACAAATGCATCAGAAAATAACCGAAGGACTTGAAAAACTTTTAAGAATAAAAACGGCATCGAATCTTGCCACGATAATGAGATGACACACTTGTTAGGGGCGTTTTGCCCTTTGAAATGAAATCTGCGAAATCCAATAAAGCCCATTCGCGGTTCACTCGCTGAGTCATCGATTACAATAACAACACATCAATTCAGATTTCCTTAAAGATAACTTTTTTATTTTTTATTTAATTTATTTTTTTATTAATAATCATGCCAAGGTCTTACATTAAATTGTGTCCAAAATTGCAGAACATGAACAGCCAAAAAATAATAATAAATAATAAAAATAATATAAGGTTGAACAATGAAAGCATTTTTTGACTTTTCAATGATTTTTTGTTTTTTATGCCCGTCAAAGACATAATATAGAAGTTACAGTCAACCAGAAAAGTGACTTGACATTGCAACTCTCCACGTGTCCAACTTGCAGAGGTGGGACCAAGTCATTGTTTTCCAAGTCACAAGTAAGTCTCAAGTCATTGCATTAAAGTCCCGAGTGAAGTCCCAAGTCAAGGCAGGCAAGTCCCAAGTCAAGGCAGGCAAGTCCCAAGTCAAGGCAGGCAAGTCCCAAGTCAAGTCCAAGTCAATTTACAAATCGTCAACTTTTAGCTTCAAGTCTTAAAGAAGTCATTAGTGCGCTTTGCCCAAATTAGTGTCAGAGTATTAATTACTATAGTAAATGTATACTAATTTTATCTAGAAGTTTCTAATTTAAAATCTAATTTTATCTTTCTTTTTTTTTTATCGATATCTACCCGTAAAGACCAAAGAGGGTAATAAAGATGATACATGGATCTTATCTTTGGACACACATTAAGGCAAACCAAACTTTTACTATAAACACGCTGTGAAAGGACGCTGAACGAGCAATACGTAACTGAACGAAGTAATACTGA
>NW_026266415.1:15000-29180 GCF_025860055.1 Xyrauchen texanus
CACACATATAAACACATGCATATAAACACACACACACATAAACACACACACACACACATATAAACACATGCATATAAACACACACACACATAAACACACACACACACATATAAACACATGAACACCAAATAACAAAAGTTAATGGCATAATGAAAGATAAATATCAAGCATCTACAGTATATAATGTTTCACTGTGTGTTGTGTGTCAGGTGTGATGTTGTGATGGACTCAGAGTGGATCTCCTCAGGTGTGCGGGTCGCCCGTGTTGTCATACCTGATCTCCAGATAAAACTCATCACACTGTTGGTGCTGTTCTGTGCCAGTCTGCTGTGTGGCTTCAGTCCGCTCTGGGTCATGAGACGGGCAGCACACTGCAGTGCTGATCCAGGTATTTATTAATAAAATCAGCATAAATTAAATTCAGTATAATACCATCATGTATATATAACCATTGGATACAAATGTTTTTATTTTATTCTTCTTTTAAAGGGACTCGGCACAGAGTGTTGAGTTTGATGTTCTGCTTTGCTAGAGGGGTTTTTCTAGCCACCTGTCTGCTGAATCTGCTCCCAGAAAACCTGCAGGACATGAGAGAGACATTCAGTCATCTCGGGGTCACAGTGAGTCTCTCTGTGTTTGTTATTGTTGATGCTAATATTAAAGGAGTAACAATCAATGGAGAAAGTGCTCCTGAGTCTTTAAAAGCAGAAATGCAGGGGACTGGGTATCTCAGCGAGTATTGACGCTGACTATCACACCTGGAGTCATGAGTTTGAATTCAGGGCGTGCTGAGTGACTCCAGTCAGGTCTCCTTAGCAACCAAATTGTCCCGGTTGCTAGGGAGGTTAGAGTCACATGGGGTAACCAAATTGGCCCGGTTGCTAGGAAGGGTAGACTCACATGGGGTAACCAAAATGTCCCGGTTGCTAGGGAGGTTAGAGTCACATGGGGTAACCAAACTGGCCCAGTTGCTAGGGAGGTTAGAGTCACATGGGGTAACCAAACTGGCCCAGTTGCTAGGGATGTTAGAGTCACATGGGGTAACCAAACTGGCCCAGTTGCTAGGGAGGGTAGAGTCACATGGGGTAACCAAATTGGCCCGGTTGCTAGGGAGCTTAGAGTCACATGGGGTAACCAAATTGTCCCAGTTGCTAGGGAGGTTAGAGTCACATGGGGTAACCAAATTGTCCCGGTTGCTAGGGAGGGTAGAGTCACATGGGGTAATCAAATTGTCCCGGTTGCTTGGGAGGTTAGAGTCACATGGGGTAACCAAATTGTCCCGGTTGCTAGGGAGGTTAGAGTCACATGGGGTAATCAAATTGTCCCGGTTGCTAGGGAGGTTAGAGTCACATGGGGTAACCAAATTGGCCCTGTTGCTACGGAGGTTAGAGGAGACGACGGGTGAGTTGTGACATGTGGCGGGAGCGTACGTCGCCATGGCGATTTATGTACGCCACCGTCGTGGTGCTGTCTGATCTGATCAAGACGTGTTTGCACTGAACTAGTGGGAGAAATCTCCGCAGGGCAAAGAATACAGCCAACAACTCTAGGCAGTTGATGTGCCAGTGCAGCGGGGCCCCATTTCATGTGACTGAGGAGGAAGTCTGGCGGAGGCGTCCTCTAGACTCGTCAGAACCGGCCGGCCGGGGAACAGACGTGGGGCTGAAAGTGGAGGGTCCGCATCCAGCATGCGGGGACTGTTGAGGTGTGGCGGCAGAGTGCCGTGAGAATGGCATTTGCGGGCCAGGTGACCCAGAGACAAAGGAAATAGCTCTCTTATTGAGAACGTCGGCGCAAATTAAATAAATTAAAAAGGATTCTCCTCCGGCCCTCCACCGGGGACGGAGTGGTCCGCTTACCATCTCCGGAGCGAACATCTTTGTCCCTGGGTTGATCGCTTCAGGAGCTCTGGGAGCCTTCCGGGTCCTCAAGGGTGTCCGTGAGACGGGGGGCATGCGCTTCCTGCGGGCGCTCGGGCCGGGGCTGAGAGCTGGGCCCGGGTTGAGGCAGAGCTGCGCGTTGTTTAGCCGCAGGGAACGCCTCAGCGAGCAGACAGGGCATGGCCCGTGAGCGGCAGGTTTGCAGCGGGCAGGATGTGTGAGATGGCGAAGGAGATAGCAGCTGATGTGCGCCGTAGATCCAGCAGCAGATCACCAGAGGTAAGAGGAACAGGTGTGTGTGACTCGCATATCGATGCATACACAACCATCGGCTCTGAAGAAAATTTCGGAATGAAACAGACTAATTTCCCGCCTTTATACCCGTATGTCCGGGGCGGGACATGCAAATTCTGTTTGCCAACTTCTCATTGGCCTTTTTTTCATAGATCAGAGGTATAATTGGTGCTCAAGAGAGACCCCTAGTGTCGCTTCTCCGACACAACGTTGAAGTGAGCGACAGACGGGGAAAGTGTGTTAATATTAGCTGATATGTTTATGATTTTTTTTGTCCTGTAAATTGTTGATATGATGCAGTTTAGGGGACTGTGTTGTTTTTACCCATATTTAATGCATATAATTTAAAATGATGTATTTGCTTGAAGCAGGCGTTGCACTTCTGCTTGTAAAAAAAGATGTAAAATTGTGTATAAGTTTACACAGACGCAGTTATTACACAAAATAAATTGATAAATGAACATGAACTCTTAGGTTGAAAATATCCCATAATATTCCTTTGTAATCTGACTCGTTCTCTGTTTGTCTGCAGCTTCGTTTCCGCTGCCCGAAGTTCGACCCTGGCCATGGGTTTCCTCATCGTCTTTGTGGCGGAACAAATGCTGTTGGCTTTCACCGACCAGTCGTGTGATCTCTCGTATGAAAAGCAAACACTGCTGGACTGCAACATCCGTGAAAGAGAAACTTCCAAACATTCTCCAGGTTTCTCCAGGAAACGGCTTTCATGGATGGAGGCACCCCATTGGCCAGAGAGCGTGAGGTCACATGTAGGCCTGCGTGCGTTTCTGCTGGTGTTCTGTCTGTGTCTGCGTGCTGTCTGCGAGGGCGTGTCTGCGGGACAACAGCAGGACCGTGGGAGACTCCTGGAGATGTGTTTGATGTTGCTCCTTCATCAGGGAATCATCGCCGTCAGTCTAGCGTTCACGCTGACTCATCATCATCTGCGCCGGACTGTGGTGACGGGCTGTCTGCTTCTCTTCTCCGCCACCTGTCCGGCCGGGATCGGGCTCGGCGCCAGTCTGGCAGAGATGGATGCGGGTCCTGAGGTGCAGCTCGTTCAGCTCCACTGTGGAGGGTCTGACGTCAGGCGTCTTCATCAATGTCAGTGTGATGGGTTTCATGCACGATCAGGCGGACTCTCCGAAGCATCGCATCCATAAAGTAGCAGCTCTCCTCACTGGCTTTGCACTCGTTACTGCGGTTCTGTTCATTAAAGTCTGAAGTGGAGGAGTACATGAATGTTCCAGGTTACAACGCTGTTATGATGATGACCACAGAAACTATTTTTCATTCATCTTAATGTCCTCTGCTTGTCAAGTAAACGGAACTTGTTTTTAAGAATATTTAGATATTTTTTACTGGAATACAAGACAAAAATATTAATTACGAATTAGTTTTTTTTTTTGCAGTTTATACATGTTAACATGATTTAAGTGCACGTAATAAAACCCGTTACACACGATTTTGTGATAATAATCACTTGTAGGATGTGCTTGAGTTGAGTCGTCATGGCAACAAGTCGGGTCTGGTATCTCAGCGAGTATTGACGCTGACTATCACCGCTGGAGTCGTGAGTTTGAATCCAGGGCGTGCCGAGTGACTCCAGCCAGGTCTCCTTAGCAAACAAATTGGCCCGGTTGCTAGGGAGGGTAGAGTCACATGGGGTAACCAAATTGGCCCGGTTGGTAGGGAGGGTAGAGTCACATGGGGTAACCAAATTGGCCCGTTTGCTAGGGAGGGTAGAGTCACATGGGGTAACCAAATTGGCCTGGTTGCTAGGGAGGGTAGAGTCACATGGGGTAACCAAATTGGCCCGGTTGGTAGGGAGGGTAGAGTCACATGGGGTAACCAAATTGGCCCGGTTGCTAGGGAGGGTAGAGTCACATGGGGTAACCAAATTGGCCTGGTTGCTAGGGAGGGTAGAGTCACATGGGGTAACCAAATTGGCCTGGTTGCTAGGGAGGGTAGAGTCACATGGGGTAACCAAATTGGCCTGGTTGCTAGGGAGGGTAGAGTCACATGGGGTAACCAAATTGGCCCGGTTGCTAGGGAGGGTAGAGTCACATGGGGTAACCAAATTGGCCCAGTTGCTAGGGAGGGTAGAGTCACATGGGGTAACGCGCTCAACAAGTCACGTGATGAGATGCGCGGATTGACGGACTCAGACGTGGAGGAAACTAAGATTCGTCCTCCGCCACCCGGATTGAGGCGAGTCACTACGCCACCACGAGGACTTGGAGCGCATTGGGAATTGGGCGTTCCAGATTGGGATAAAATGAAAAATCATGTAGACACTCAGACTTTGCGTCTTGTGACTGTACTATTTTAACGTTTACAGATTGGTCCCATTGACTTCCATTGTAAGTGACTTACTACAACCGTGATTGTTTGCTTATTTGAATGAAAACCCATTTTTGTGGTGATCAACATCACGTCACAAATGCTGTCAATTGTGCTGAACTTGTTCTAAACCTGAAACATTCCTTTTAAATCTCTGGACAACATGAAATAGTGCCTTATTGCTTTTAGAGAACTGCATATGGATCATGTGTCTATTACATCACATATCATTTTTAAAGCTCTGAGTGTGCAGTGATACACACATTAACAGGGAAAGTGTTTTGTGTCAATACTGTAATATTGTGTCTTTATCACATGACCACAAATACACAACTGAATGTTGCACAAAGATCTCCTCACAGATAGTTTCTGCATATTTGACTTTATATGAATCAAGAAACTTCCGTGATACAATCTCGCAGGTAAAGGTGTGTTAGCCAGAGCTCAGAGCTGCTCTCTGCTGGTTAATATCTGAACTTTGACCTTCATGTGTCAATCAGCTTCAGTCAGTCACTTATAATGCTGTTTATGTTTGTTCAAAATTACATTTAAAATGTTTACTAAAGTATTCCAGAATGAACTCAACACAGGAGATAATCATGAGATGTCAGAGTTTGATTGATATTTTGTAACATTTTACTGCAGTATTCACCAGACAGATATATATACATTACGCTACTATGTTATTACATATGTTATTACTACAGTATTACACAGTAAGTCAAGCTCTTGACATTGTACATGTATAAGAGATTATTGTTGTACTTCACGAGGCCGTCTGTAATACTGGAGTGAGTTATGAGCAGTACAAATCTTGTTTTGTGTTCTGTATCTTTAATACTTCATCTTTAGATCAATAGATATACTGTAGCTGTTCTTACAGAGTCACAGATGTCACATGAGTATTATTATTATTATTTGTCATGAGAGCTGCTCTCCTTATTCTTTTGATTTCTTCTTCATATATATTCTGCCTGACTGATTTGTCTGTAGGTTTGCCAGGTCAATAAATAATAGAAAATACTGTAAGTGGGAATGGTGTTTTTTAATCAGTATCATTGGGAGATGCTGTACCTGTAGATGCACTGGATTGGGGTGAGAACATACACATTCTTAATCTTAAAGAAACAGTACAAACCTGAAAATAATAGTACAGTAGGAGCAATAATTAACACATTTATAAACAGTGTGACTCATCACGGTAACTACATATAGATATCACACAGAACAACTCAATGTACATGATATTAAACACGAGAAGAACTATTCCCATAAAATATAATAAAATGTCATAGGTCACGCATGGACTTGTGGGAATGCCCAATTATAATTTTTTAAATGTTAAGGAAAATACCTGCAAAAATGTTTACTGTAAAATTACATTTATTGTCTTTTTAGTGTAAATGTTAAGGAAAATACCAGTAAAAATATAAATATAAAAAGAATACATTTTACTGTAAAATTATATTTATTGTCTTTTTACCGTAAATGTTAAGGAAAATACCTGTAAAAAAATATTTTTATTGTCTTTTTATAGTAAATGTTAAGGAAAATACCAGTAAAAATATATTTTTACTGTAAAATGACATTTATTGTCTTTTTTACCGTAAATGTTAAGGAAAATACCTGTAAAAACATTTTTTTTTTACAGTAAAATTACATTTATTGTCTTTTCTACAGTAAATGTTAAGGAAAATACCTGTAAAAAGAATACATTTTACTGTAAAATTATATTTATTGTCTTTTTTACCGTAAATGTTAAGGAAAATACCTGCAAACATTTTTACTGTAAAATTACATTTATTGTCTTTTTACACGTAAATGTTAAGGAAAATACCTGTAAAAAAATTTTTTATTGTCTTTTTACAGTAAATGTTAAGGAAAATACCTGTAAAAGAATACATTTTACTGTAAAATTATAGTTATTGTCTTTTTTACCGTAAATGTTAAGGAAAATACCTGTAAAAAAAATTTTTTTACTGTAAAATTTCATTTATTGTCTTTTTTACCGTAAATGTTAATGAAAATACCTGTAGAAATATATTTTTTACTGTTAAATTTCATGTATTGTCTTTTTTACCGTAAATGTTAAGGAAAATACCTGTAAAAAGAATACATTTTACTGTAAAATTAAATTTATTGTCTTTTTTACCGTAAATGTTAAGGAAAATACCAGTAAAAAATTATTTTACAGTAAAATTACATTTTACAATTATTTTTTTTACTGTAAATGTATGTGTACTGTATTCTGTGTGTGTGTATGTGACTGTGTGTGTACTGTATTCTGTGTGTGTGTACTGTATTCTGTGTGTGTGTATGTGTACTGTATTCTGTGTGTGTGTGTATATGTGGCTGTGTGTGTACTGTATTCTGTGTGTGTGTACTGTATTCTGTGTGTGTGTATGTGTACTGTATTCTGTGTGTGTGTGTGTATATGTGGCTGTGTGTGTACTGTATTCTGTGTGTGTGTACTGTATTCTGTGTGTGTGTACTGTATTCTGTGTGTGTGTGTGTATATGTGGCTGTGTGTGTACTGTATTCTGTGTGTGTGTACTGTATTCTGTGTATGTATATGTGGCTGTGTGTGTACTGTATTCTGTGTGTGTGTATGTGTACTGTATTCTGTGTGTGTGTGTGTATATGTGGCTGTGTGTGTACTGTATTCTGTGTGTGTGTACTGTATTCTGTGTGTGTGTGTATATGTGGCTGTGTGTGTACTGTATTCTGTGTGTGTGTACTGTATTCTGTGTGTGTGTACTGTATTCTGTGTGTGTGTGTGTATATGTGGCTGTGTGTGTACTGTATTCTGTGTGTGTGTACTGTATTCTGTGTATGTATATGTGGCTGTGTGTGTACTGTATTCTGTGTGTGTGTATGTGTACTGTATTCTGTGTGTGTGTGTGTATATGTGGCTGTGTGTGTACTGTATTCTGTGTGTGTGTACTGTATTCTGTGTGTGTGTGTATATGTGGCTGTGTGTGTACTGTATTCTGTGTGTGTGTATGTGACTGTGTGTGTACTGTATTCTGTGTGTGTGTACTGTATTCTGTGTGTGTGTACTGTATTCTGTGTGTGTGTGTATATGTGGCTGTGTGTGTACTGTATTCTGTGTGTGTGTATGTGGCTGTGTGTGTACTGTATTCTGTGTGTGTGTACTGTATTCTGTGTGTGTGTATGTGTACTGTATTCTGTGTGTGTGTGTGTATATGTGGCTGTGTGTGTACTGTATTCTGTGTGTGTGTACTGTATTCTGTGTGTGTGTGTGTATATGTGGCTGTGTGTGTACTGTATTCTGTGTGTGTGTATGTGTACTGTATTCTGTGTGTGTGTGTGTATATGTGGCTGTGTGTGTACTGTATTCTGTGTGTGTGTACTGTATTCTGTGTATGTGTGTGTATATGTGGCTGTGTGTGTACTGTATTCTGTGTGTGTGTATGTGTGTGTGTATATGTGGCTGTGTGTGTACTGTACTCTGTGTGTGTGTATGTGTGTGTATATGTGGCTGTGTGTGTACTGTATTCTGTGTGTGTGTACTGTATTCTGTGTGTGTGTATGTGTGTGTATATGTGGCTGTGTGTGTACTGTACTCTGTGTGTGTGTATGTGTGTGTATATGTGGCTGTGTGTGTACTGTATTCTGTGTGTGTGTACTGTATTCTGTGTGTGTGTATGTGTGTGTATATGTGGCTGTGTGTGTACTGTACTCTGTGTGTGTGAATGTGTGTATATGTGACTGTGTGTGTACTGTATTCTGTGTGTGTGTATGTGTGTGTGTATATGTGGCTGTGTGTGTACTGTATTCTGTGTGTGTATATGTGGCTGTGTGTACTGTATTCTGTGTGTGTGTATGTATGTGTGTGTGTGTGTATATGTGGCTGTGTGTGTACTGTATTCTGTGTGTGTGTATGTATGTGTGTGTGTATGTATGTATGTGTGTACTGTATTCTGTGAGTGTGTGTGTATATGTGGCTGTGTGTGTACTGTATATGCATGTGTGTGTGTGTGTGTTTGTGTGTGTGTTTATGTATGTGTGTATGTATCAGTCTCGCTCGTGCCCCTAGAGGGCTCAGATGTCTGTCTCTCTCTCTCAGAATGTGTCTGTCCGTTCTTCGTGTCTGTATGTGAGTTCGGGATCTCCTCATCATGTCCTCCGCGGGTGCTGCAGGAGCGTGCGGACCCGGACCAACACCGGGACCGAATCATGGCGGTTCGGGTCCCGCGTGCGGCGCGTCCAACCCGCGAAAGTTCAGTGAGAAGATCGCGCTGCACACGCAGAGACAGGCGGAGGAGACGGCGGCGTTTCAGGAGGTCATGATGGACCTCACCTCCACACGGGTAACACACACACTCCTAACACACGTGGGAACGGGACGCGGGTCCGAGTTTCCCGCGGAAAAATGTCAACTCTGTGTTTCTCTCGGTGGCCACGGGAGCGCGCGCGGCGTCAAGGGCGCGCGCGAGTAGCTAGTTAGCATGGTGGCTAACGGAAGCTAATGAACTAAACGCTGATTTTATATAAAAAGAACAAATTAAAGAGATTAAAGTAGCTTTAATTAACTAACAGATGTTAACAGAACCCTTATGAAGTATAACATTGATAAAAGCGTGTTAAATGTTTGCGAGAGTTTGATTAGACTGACAGGAAACGATTAGCGTATTAAACCAAAGATAAAACATGTTTTATATTTGCATATATATATATATATATATATATATATATATATATATATATATATATATATATATATATTAGACATCCTACCATCGGAGTACCATGTAAATAGTATAAAAATAGTAATCATTATCAAAGAACAATCTCGACACTTTCACTGTATCATGGTACCATTAAAAACAGGCAGATTTGTGTAACTCATTCAGAACCAACCGAACCTGTTTGTGCTCCAGAACCCGTCCAAACACATGCACACTCATCTCAGTCTTGTGTGATATGATACTGACTGTAGATCTATATTTACATTTATAAACAGCTGTTATCAAGGCCGATTGGATAAATCTATCTAGACTGAAATAGTAAAAAAACAAATAAAATAAAACATGTGTTCATGATAAAGTTGCAGTCTAGAATTTTTAAATAAGACATAAAATAATTAAATGTACTGTACGATGGAAACAGTATAATACTTTTGTATCCTACCATACAAGAGTTTCACGACCAATACAGAATGATGCTGTTAATTAAAAAAAAAAAATAACAAATTATATATATATATTTTTTAATGTAAAATATGGACAAGTTATTTCTAAATGTTTTACTTGAGGCCAAAATTAGAGCATCACTGTGAGCCATTTATATACAGTTGAAGTCAGATGTTTACATCATTAAAATGTTTAAGTACTCCACATAAAGGACTATCCGAAAAGTCCACAAATGGTCTTAAAACTGGATTTTTTTCTATATAAATGTTCAATAAGATCAAACAATGTATGAATACAATCACTGAGTCATCAAGAAAATACGTATAAACCAACCAAAATGTATTCATAAATAAAATAAAGAAGACAAATAATCGAAAAGATAAAAATGGATATATTGTAAACGTATAAATGATGTAATTCTTTTATAAGTCAGGGGTCAGGAAAGTTCTAGTTTCAGCATATAAGAAAGGGTATATGATTTTTTATTAATTACGCATATTAACTATTGCTAAAACTGTGGAGGAAGTGGTTAGAGCCTGTCAGAGCATTTAAAAAGGAAACTCTGCGCCGTTATATTCTGTATTTAATGCATCCTTTATTAAAGTTCAAATAATAAGGAAGCGGGCTGTATAAATCAGCACAAACTCCGAAACTGGCATTTGTGTGTGCGATACACAGCTTTATAAAGTCGAATAATCGTTCTAATAATCGTTAGATAGGAGTATTTCTTAAAGATGATTTTTGTCCTCTTTATTGTTAGTAAACACGTTTAATACAACCTTTTAAGTCGGGGCACAAGCTGAATAATCGGTTAAGAGCTAACGATTAATCGGTACAATAAACAACCGAATAGTTGAATAATCGGTAGTTTAGTCGATTATAAAACTAATCGTTTTAAAATCCTGTAATAGTGTTGTAAGACAACGAACTTGATTAAGCCGTTAAGAATGGTGCCTTGTGTGACGTATGGCGAAGATTATTGACGCTGACTATCACACCTGGAGTCGTGAGTTTGAATCCAGGGCGTTCTGAGTGACTCTAGCCAGGTCTCCTTAGCAACCAAATTGGCCCGGTTGCTAGGAGGTTAGAGTCACATGGGGTAACCAAATTGGCCCGGTTGCTAGGGAGGGTAGAGTCACATGGGGTAACCAAATTGGCCCGGTTGCTAGGGAGGGTAGAGTCACATGGGGTAACCAAATTGGCCCGGTTGCTAGGGAGGGTAGAGTCACATGGGGTAACCACATTGGCCCAGTTGCTAGGGAGGTTAGAGTCACATGGGGTAACCAAATTGACCCGGTTGCTAGGGAGGGTAGAGTCACATGGGGTAACCACATTGGCCCGGTTGCTAGGGAGGTTAGAGTCACATGGGGTAACCACATTGACCCGGTTGCTAGGGAGGGTAGAGTCACATGGGGTAACCAAATTGACCCGGTTGCTAGGGAGGTTAGAGTCACATGGGGTAACCAAATTGACCCGGTTGCTAGGGAGGGTAGAGTCACATGGGGTAACCAAATTGGCCAGGTTGCTAGGGAGGGTAGAGTCACATGGGGTAACCACATTGGCCCGGTTGCTGGGGAGGGTAGAGTCACATGGGGTAACCACATTGGCCCGGTTGCTAGGGAGGTTAGAGTCACATGGGGTAACCAAATTGGCCCGGTTGCTAGGGAGGGTAGAGTCACATGGGGTAACCACATTGGCCCGGTTGCTAGGGAGGGTAGAGTCACATGGGGTAACCAAACTGGCCCGGTTGCTTTGGAGGGTAGAGTCACATGGGGTAACCAAATTGGCCCAGTTGCTAGGGAGGGTAGAGTCACATGGGGTAACCAAATTGGCCTGGTTGCTAGGGAGGGTAGAGTCACATGGGGTAACCAAATTGGCCTGGTTGCTAGGGAGGGTAGAGTCACATGGGGTAACCAAATTGGCCCAGTTGTAGGGAGGTTAGAGTCACATGGGGTAACCAAATTGGCCCAGTTGCTAGGGAGGGTAGAGTCACATGGGGTAACCAAATTGGCCCGGTTGCTAGGGAGGGTAGAGTCACATGGGCAGGGCTGGATTACCGATTAAAATGAACTAAAATTATGAATTTGACATTCTTCATGAACTCGTCTGCTCATCTGCATTGATGTCTGTTCAGATCATCATGAAAAATGTCACACCCAGTGAGTGATGTCACATGATTGGGTGTGGTTGACTGTCAACACTTGACTGTAGGCGTACGGTTCTCTCCACGAGTCAATAGAGGAGCGTGACGGCGAAGGGCGTTCAGCGTGCTCTGTTGCATACTGCACATTCTGTCAGATGCAGTTGGTCATTCATGTTCTCCATGCATAAATAAAAGCACACACTGTGCATTGTGTGTACATAATAGACGTCTATTATAGATACCACAACGGATCTATTGTCTACCGCCCGTCTCAGAATGTTGATGTGTGTTTAATTGAACGCTTCTCTCGTGTTGATTTGCAGATTCAGGCACAGAAGGTCCGATTGGCCAGAACTCAGGGCCCGTATTACAGCGGATCTCTGCCCAACGTCAACCAGATCGGCAGGAACATATCTGACCTGCAGGTGTGTGTGTCTCCAGACGCTGCTGCTGCATCAACAACAGCTCATTACGCCTCCTTATGGGTCCATATATGTGTTTGTATGTGCCGTGGGGCTGGATCTGACCCCCCTGTGTGTGTGTATGTGTGTGTGTGTGTGTGTTGTGTGTGTGTGTGTGTCTCAGGGCTCGTTTCAGTCTCCTCTGGACTCCAGATACTCCACACGGCATCATGGTCTGGTGGAGAGAGTTCACAGAGACAGACGCTTCATCTCTCCCAGCAGGCCTTACAGAAGACAAGTATCCTTCCTGTTTGAGAACACCCCACCTGTGTCATGTTTAAGGGGCTTTCGCTGCTAAAAATAGTTTTCTTAATGAGCATTTTTGTCTTGTTTTCCAGTAAATATACAGCGATCAGCCACGACATTAAAAGCACCCGTCTAATGTTGTGTAGGTCCCCTCGTGCCGCCAAAACAGCGCCAACCCGCGTCTCAGAACAGCATTCAGAGATGATGTTCAACTGTACAGAGTGGTTATCTGAGTTACCGCAGACTGTCAGTTTGAACCAGTCTGGCCATTCTCTGTTGAAAATCACAGAAATACTCAAACCAGCCTGCCTGGCACCAACAATCATGCCACGCTTTTAAGTCGGGGCACAAGTGGAATAATCGGTTAAGAGGGTACGAAAACAAATTATTCAAAGGGAGAAAAATATTTGACCTCTTTGGCATATGGTTCATTCTTGGGATAATAATAAACATTACTTAATTTAGTTAGATGTCTTTGGAAACGATAAAGGGGCAGTTCACCCAAAATAAAATATTCTGTCATCATTTATTCACCCTCATGCAAACCAGATGTGTGTGACTTTCTTTCTTCACCAGAACACAAATGAAGATTTTTAGAAGAATATTTCAGCTCTGTAGGTCCATACAATGCAGGTAAATGGTGACCAGAACTTTGAAGCTCCAAAAAGCACATAAAGGCAGCATAAAAGTAATCCACATGACTCCAGTGGTTTAATCCATGTCTTCAGAAGTGATATGATAGGTGTGGGTGAGAAACAGATCAATATTTAAGTCATTTTCTACTATAAATCTACACTTTCACTTTCACATACGACTCCAGTGGTTTAATCCATGTCTTCAGAAGTGATATGATAGATGTGGGTGAGAAACAGATCAATATTTAAGTCATTTTTTACTCTAAATCTACACTTTCACTTTCACTTCCTCATTCTGGTGGGGAAGTGACTTTCACTGTCACATTTAGCCACCTATTGGTCAAGGCTGGTCAAATGTGGAGATATATAGAAGACATGGATTAAACCACTGGAGTCTTATGGAGGACATGAGGATGAGAAAATGTAGCAAAAGAGCTCTGTAGCTCCGCCCACTCCCATAATGCACTGTGAGTGATGCAATCAATACCCCTCAAAATACTGATATAATGAAATGTCTTCTATATATCTCCACATTTGACCAGCCCTGACCAGTAGGTGGCTAAATGTGACAGTGAAAGTCACTTCCCCACCAGAATGAGAAAGTGAAAGTGTAGATTTATAGTAGAAAAGGACTTAAATATCGATCTGTTTCTCACCCACACCTATCATATCACTTCTGAAAACATGGATTAAACCACTGGAGTCGTATGTGACAGTGAAAGTCACTTCCCCACCAGAATGAGAAAGTGAAAGTGTAGATTTATAGTTAAAAAAATGACTTAAATATTGATCTGTTTCTCACCCACACCTATCATATCACTTCTGAAGACATGGATTAAACCACTGGAGTCGTATGTGACAGTGAAAGTCACTTCCCCACCAGAATGAGAAAGTGAAAGTGTAGATTTATAGTTAAAAAATGACTTAAATATTGATCTGTTTCTCACCCACACCTATCATATCACTTCTGAAGACATGGATTAAACCACTGGAGTCGTATGTGACAGTGAAAGTCACTTCCCCAC
>NW_026266416.1:0-9561 GCF_025860055.1 Xyrauchen texanus
TGGTAAACAAAAGGGCAACAGTGAAACAAGACAGGGTATTCATAACAGAGCCCCTCTCAAAGGATCGGCTTCCAGACGATCCTAGAAGACAAAAACAAAAGACAAAAACCCACAGAGAACAAATGATGGCACCGGGGCAGACAGGCAGACCGGGGGGCACAAGAACAAGGAGGCAGTCCAAGGGGCACTGAGGGCAGGCACGTAGTCCGGGGGGCCACGAGGGAAATGAGACAGTCCACGGGGGCACAAAGGGAGATGAGACAGTCCACGGGGGCACAAGGGACAATTAGGCAGTCCATGGGGGCACAAAGGGACAGGTTTAGGAGGCCGGGGTGGTATCGACCGGGCAGGGACAGGTTTCGATGGTCTGGGAGCTGGCCACCGGGCAAGGGTAGGTGCAGGAGGCCTGGGAGCTGGCCACAGGGCAAGGACAGGTTTGGGGGACCTGGGAGGAGGCCACTGGACAGGGACTGGGTCAGGAGGCCTGGGGGAGGCCTCAGGACGGGGAACAGGGTCAGGAGGCCTGGGTGGAGGCCACCGGACAGGGACTGCACTGCAAAAAATGATTTTCTAGACAAGTATTTTTGTCTTGTATTCCTGTCAAATTATCTAAACTTTCTTAAAACACGATTTATTTACTTGTCAAGCAAAATGGGATAAGATATTAAGTCTTGTTTTAAGATAAATCTGACTAAATTTAGTGAACTTTAGACTCAAAACAAGAAAAAAATCTGCCAATGGGATAAGCAAAATAAACTTGTTTTCCTTTTAAATTAAGTTTATTTTGCTTACCACATTGGCAGATTTTTTTCTTGTTTTGAGTCTAAAGTTCACTAAATTTAGTCAGATTTATCTTAAAACAAGACTTAATATCTTATCCCATTTTGCTTGACAAGTAAATAAATCGTGTTTTAAGAAAGTTTAGATAATTTGACAGGAATACAAGACAAAAATACTTGTCAAGAAAATCATTTTTTGCAGTGTGGGTCAGGGGGCCTGGGAAGAGGCCACGGGACTGGGACTGGGTCAGGAGGTCTGGGAAGAGGCCACAGGACAGAGGCTGGCAGAGCCGTGTGAGGTGGAGCCAAGGAGGACTTCGGAGGCGGAGCCGTAGAAGACTTGGGAGGTGGCGCCAAAGGAGGCTTAGGCAGGGCCGTGGCAGACTCAGGCGGTAAGGCCTTGGGCAGGTCAGGAGGCGAAACAGTGTTGGGCGGAGCCAAGGGAGGCGATGGTGTAGAAGGCTCAGAAGGCGGAGCCATTGGAGGTGGAGCTGAAGGCGCGAGGGCTAAGAAGGCTCTGAAGACGGAGCCAATGGAGGCTTCGGAGGCGGAGCCGGGAGAGGCTCAGGAGGCTCCGGAGGTGGAATTGAAGGAGGTTCAGGAGGCGGAGCCGAAGGAGGCGAGGGCGATGAAGGCTCTGAAGGCGGGGCTGAGGGAGGCTCAGGAGGTGGAGCTGAAAGAGGCTCAGGAGGCGGAGCCGAGGTAGGCGGCACCATGGGAGGCTTTAGGAGCGGAGACCAGGAAGACTCTGGAGGCTCTGGGGGCAGAGACGTAGGAGGCTCTGAGGGTGAAGCCGTCGAAGGCTTGAGTGGCACGAGAGGCGGGGCCGGAGGAAGCTCGGGAGGTGGAGCCATAGGAGGCTCGGGAGGCTCTGAGGGCGGAGCCGTCGAAGGCTTGAGTGGATCGATAGGCGGAGCCGTAGGAGGCTCGGGAGGCTCGGCGGGCGGTGCCGTCGAAGGCTTGAGTGGATCGAGAGGCGGAGCCATAGGAGGCCCTGGGGGCGGAGCCGTAGGAGACTCAAGAGGCTCTGGGGATGGAGCCCTGGAAGGCTCGAGAGGCGGAGCCTTGGGTGGCTCGAGAGGTTCGAGAGACGGAGCCGTGGGAGGCTCGAGAGGCTTGAGGGGCGGAGCCCTGGCAGGCTCGAGAGGCGGAGCCCTGGCAGGCTCGAGAGGCGGAGCCCTGGCAGGCTCGAGAGGCTTGAGAGGCGGAGCTCTGGGAAGCTCAGAGGGCGGAGCTCTGGAAAGCTTGGGAGGCTTGAGAGACGGAGCCCTGGAAGACTCGAGAGACTTGAGAGGCGGAGCCCTGGAAGGCTCGAGGGGCTTGGGAGCGGAGCCTTGGTAGGATCGGAGGGCGGAGCTCTGGAAAGCTTGGGAGGCTTGAGAGGCGGAGCCCTGGAAGGCTCGAGGGGCTTGAGGGGCGGAGCCCTGGTAGGCTCGAGAGGCTTGGGAGGCGGAGCCCTAGAAGGCTCGAGAGGCTTGAGAGGTGGAGCTCTGGGAAGCTCGGATGGCGGAGCTCTGGAAAGCTCGGGAAACTCGGATGGCGGAGCTCTGGAAAGCTCGGGAAACTTGGAAGGCGGAGCCCTAGAAGGCTCGAGAGGCTTGAGAGGTGGAGCTCTGGGAAGCTCGGAGGGCAGAGCTCTGGAAAGCTCGGGAAACTTCGGATGGCGGAGCTCTGGAAAGCTCGGAAACTTCGGATGGCGGAGCTCTGGAAAGCTTGGGAAACTCGGATGGCGGAGCTCTGGAAAGCTTCGGGAAACTCGGATGGCGGAGCTCTGGAAAGCTTCGGGAAACTTCGGATGGCGGAGCTCTGGAAAGCTCGGGAGGAGGAGCCCTGGAAGACTCGAGAGACTTGAGAGACTTGGGAGGCGGAGCCCTGGTAGGCTCGAGAGGGGAGCCCTGGAAGGCTCGGGAGGTGCTGACTCTAGGATGGGCACGACCACTGGCGCTGGCTCTTGGACGGTCACGGTTACTGGCACTGGCTCTTTGACGGTCACGGCTACTGGCACTGGCTCTTGGACGGTCATGGCTACTGGCACTGGCTCTTGGACGATCGAGGCTTCTGGTACTGGCTCTTGGACCGGTCACGGCTACTGGCACTGGCTCTTGGACGGTCACGGCTACTGGCACTGGCTCTTGGATGGTTACGGCTACTGGCGCTGGCTCAGGGACGGTCGAGGCCGCAGGCGCTGGCTCAGGGACGGTCGAGGCCGCAGGCGCTGGCTCAGGGACGGTCGAGGCTACAGGCGCTGGCTCAGGGGACGGTCGAGGCTACAGGCGCTGGCTCAGGGACGGTCGAGGCTACAGGCGCTGGCTCAGGGACATCCGAGGCTACAAGCTGGCTCACTGGCGTTTGAGGCTACAGGCGCTGGCTCACTGGCGTCCGAGGCTACAAGCACTGGCTCACTGGCGTTTGAGGCTATTGGCACTGGCTCACTGGCGTCTGAGGCTACAGGCTCTGGCTGGGTTACCGTGGTAAGCGCCCGGCTTGGGTTCGCTGGGCGTGAGGGCAGAGCCAAGGGGGTTCAGAGCATGGGGCTGTGGCAGGCGGAGGCTGGAGTGCAGAGACCTCTCCCTTTCTCCTCTTCCTCCGGGCTGATGCGACTGGCGAAGCTGGGATGTTGTTCCTGGTCAGCGTGGCTTCAGGTTACGCTGACCGTGGCTGGCAAGGGCTCAGGCTCGCTGACCGTGGTTGACGAGGGCTCAGGCTTGCTGACGGTAGAGGCCGTGGCGCTGGTTCACTCACTGTGACATGCGTGGCCGCTGGCTCGCTCACTGTGACATGCGTGGCCACTGGCTCGCTCACTGTGACATGCGTGGCCGCTGGCTCGCTCACCGGGGCAGGCGTGGGCTCTGGCTCGCAGACCGGGGCAGGCGTGGGCTCTGGCTCGCAGACCGGGGCAGGCGTGGGCTCTGGCTCGCAGACCGGGGCAGGCGTGGGCGGGAGGCGGAAGCCCGTCTTCTCCTCCTCCTCCGGGCAGACGAAGAGGGCGCGCTGGCTCGTTGACAGGCGTGAAAGGACGAACCACGGGCGAATGGAGGGTCAATACTGTGGGAGGCGCTACGGGGTTCTCCTCGATGATGTCCACTGTTAGAGGAGAACCGCAGGCCTGTAGGGTCTCCTCTCTGAGCAGCGGAGCGTCCAGTCAGCGTTGGCGGTGGTAACCGCTCCTTCAGCCCGTCACTCAGGTTGCCTCAGAAGAAGACCACAAGGGAGGAATTAGGGAAGTCTGAAACGTTTGCCAGGACAAGAAAGTCGTGGATGTGGTCTTCTATCGGTCGGTCCCCTTGCTTCAGGCAGAGCAGTTCAGTAGTTCAGCTCTTTGGACTGCTGGATCCATGGGTGGTCTATCGTTCGGTTATGCTTGAGTAACGAGGCAGACGAGGAAATGCGGATCCAAACGCAGCTTGAAATTTATTGAGCGAACCAAAACAGGAAAACACAAAGGAACAACCCACGATGGGGAAATAAACATAAAATAGTAAACTACACACGACGTGAGCAAAACAGGGGACTCGAGGAGGAAACACACACCGGGTTAACACCAAACAACGATAGACAAGGACTGAACCAAAAACCAGGGTATAAATACATGAACATAGGAAAAAGGGACCAATGAACAAACAGAACTCAAACAAGATAACAAGGTGATTAACAGAAGTAAAAGGCAAACTAATGAGGACAGGTGAAAACAATGAACAGAGGAAACACGAACGCTAACAAAGAGACTATGGAGTTACATAAGGGACTAAAGTGAAAACTAAGAAATGCAAAAGTGACAACAATGGTAAACAAAAGGGCAACAGTGAAACAAGACAGGGTATTCATAACACCTACATATTTTAGACACTGAGAGATTTTGTTAGCAGTCCCTGTCCCTCAGGTTTGTTTCAGTTAACAATCAGAAAATGCTTTCCTTGTATAACTCATGCCTTTAAATAACTCGTGCTTTTTCTGTTCTTTCTTAGTCATTGTCTCGTGTTTTTCTTGACTTGTTTTTTTCCCTCTCTGTCAGTTTTTCCTAAAACTGTTTCATCTGTTTTGTGCTAAAACCTCCAATCTTTGGAAAACCACATTCAGCTGCCCAGATCTCTAATTGAGCGCAGCTGATTGGTCTTTAATTAGTTAACATGTATTTACAATTTGGAGCATCCATATCTGGACAGAGGTCTGGACCTCTATTAATCTCATAATCTTTGGTCCAATTACTCATTTCAGCGTTGGTCTTTTCTTAAAGATATAAATTCCCCTTATTAAGAATAACGGTGGAATTTTTGTGGCAGTCCCAGACCGGCTATTCCGACCCTGGTCTTTCCTCAACTAAATAACAATTATAAAAATGATCATCTAATGAGAATCACAGTGGATTTTTTTTACCAGAAAGGTCATCTTTGTTGAGGTGACCCCGTCCTCCAGGCTCATGTGGTTTCTGACCCCTCACCCTCATGGCAGGCTTATGTAGGATACTTGTGTATATATCCTTGTTTGTTAGCAAGTTGATGTGATTAGACCTCAGCAGATTTCTCATGTGATATGAACATGTTTATCTTTGAGCACACCAGTTATCATATGATCAGACCCTTATGAACAACAAGAGATTGTCTTCTGCCTGGAAAACAGACTGGTCATCCATTTCAACCCATAAGCACAACACAGGGCTCCAACATACTTAAAGTATGTTATACATAAATAATAATGTTCTAATATAACTATTATCATTCCTATCACAAGAGTATTTCCATTGTTCAATGCAGTTTGCTCATGTCAACAAAGTCAAAGATTTAGTTTAGAAATGAATCAAAATTAAGGTCCAGATACACTTCATATGAAATCGATGAAAGAATGGGTTTAACGTCATTTAGAACTGAATCTGGCCAAAACGAAGCAGTTTTCACTCATCTGTGCTATTAATATAGTTATTTATATACAGTCATTTGAATGAACAGAATCAACAATAAAAGCACAAAGTATATTTTAAAACAACATTTAAAGTCTTTGTTCTCAAAGTTTTTGTTTTATATTTACATTTATGCATTTGACAGATGCTTTTATCCAAAGCGACTTACAGTGCACTTATTACAGGGACAATCCCCTGGAGCAACCTGGAGTTAAGTGTCTTACTCAAGGACACAATGGTGGTGACTGTGGGGATCAAACCAGCAACCTTCTGATTACCAGATTGCCAGTTATGTGCTTAGACCACTACATCACCACCACTCCAGTTTTACATTTTTCAGCATCTTTTTAGTCCAGAAATGATCATTTATGACCTTCATTCCCCTACAACAGGATTGATGTTGAACTATTGTTGAACAGTTTTTAGAGTTTGAGAGATTATTTGAAGTTTTGCTTCATTTTCAATCGTAAATGCTGAAAGTTGAGTTGAACGTGTCTCAGACAGTCTTCCAGAAGAGATCTTGATGTGCTTTTCTAAAGAAAAGAAAATGTATTAATTGAACATTTGAACATTTATTTTGAGCGTTTAGTTTCTGTAGATGATCTGTGAATATCTCACCTCATGTTTAACAGTCTGTGATACATAAGATTGTGTTTGTACAGGTCTGAGATCAGCAGACACTACAGATTAAACATACAAACATCTGATCATATAAACTCACTTATTGTTTAGGATCAATTCTACACCATTAGATTACAGAGAATATGAGATATGATGTCAATAATGACTGATATCATTTAATAAACACAATAACTCACTGTTTGGTCGGCCACTATGTGTGCTGTTTCGCCGAACAAACATGGAACTGTTTGATTCTTCATTGACTCGTTGATCTTTGGTCATTTTCTCACTTTCTCTCGTTCTTCCGAGCATTTATTTCTCTCATTAAGATAAACATCTATTATGTGTTCAATTGAGGAAAGAGTCACACAGATTTGGAACTACATGAGAGTGAGTAAATGAATAAATAACTATTCCTTTAATGTAATTCAATCATTTAAATATGAATCCTGACATTAATGTCCAGATTTACATGGAGAACTGAAAAACATTTGTCTGTATTTAATCAGATATGAAGGTTTTTATAAAAGAATTAAAGATAAAAGTGTTTTAATTACCTTGAATAAATGAGTGAAGTGCAGAAACATTCACATCATCTGTTGTGTAGAAGAATCCTGATCTATTATATATATATTGACACGACTCCAGTAGAAAGTCAAACCATGAACATCTTCTGTCACAGGATACACAACAAGAGAACTGAGAGAGAGAAATGTTTTTATATACACTCATGACTCCTCCCACATTCATTCTTATATACGGCACTCATACTGTGTCTACTTGTGATCCATCCTAAGTTGTTTTGTACTTATAGAGAAGTGATCCTTTCACATTCACTGAGACAGACAGACAGTATTTCTTCTGCTGTTTGTGGTATTTGAGGTCATCAGCTTTACAACAGCACCAGTTTATCTTGTTTAGTAGTTTTGAAAGTAAAGTTCATGTGAAAACTGAGAAACGTTTATGAAATGTATTTATTTCCAAATATAAATGATACATGTAAATACTATACAGACGCAGAATTTACTAGTAATATAGAAACGGCTGGTTCATTTTCTCTTATTCATTTGAATTGTAGAAGCCTGTATTCAAATTTTAGTAAAATAAATGATTATTTGAACACATTACAAAATACATTTACTGTTATAGCTTTGTATGAGACTTGGTTAACGGATGAGAAAGGTGTGGAATTTCATTTTGAGGGTTATGAATTGTTTTATGTTAATCGGATTAATAAGAGAGGAGGGGCGGTTGCTTTATATGTTAGTAGTGATCTGAAATGTAAAACAATTGAGTGTATGACTACTGCAACAGAACATTTAATGGAATGTGTCATGTTCTCTGTTGTCTTTTGTTTTTGTACTGTTATTTTGAAGTTTAGTTTAGTTCCTGTTTCCTGTTTGGTTTTTGTTGTCCTTTGTAGTTTCTTTTTATGATTGGTTTTCCCTGATTAGTTCTCTGTTAGATAATTTTGTCATCCAATGTATTTAATTTATTTGTTGATCTGCAATCCCCGTCTCGATACGGCTCAGCTGAGGGAAGAAAAGAAATGACACAGAGACTCCATGGTATCAAATCTCCTCTTCAACGTTTATTGTCTCAACACTCTGTTTTATGGTCCAGAAAACCACATTCCACTGGACCCTCACCAATGAAATAGTTCTTTACCTTATATGGGGGTGACATACATGTTTGAGCTACGTGCGAAACGTGAGACAAAAACACATTCCTTAGAACATCTTTAGAGCAGGGAGCAGCTGTAGCTACCCCCAACAAGAGATACATCAAGAGGCCTTCATTATTCCACAATACATCACCAGAGAAGTTGTTGAGAAGCATTAATTATTCCACATTCTCGTTCCCTGATTGTTCCCAGGTTTTCCTTATTCCCTTGTTTGTTCCTTTTTGTATATAAGCCCTTTTAGCTTCCTTGTTAGTTCTTGCATGTTTTTGGTTTGCTCTGTGCCAGGTTTTCCGTGCTTTTCTTTGATTCTTAGTTTTCTTTGTTTAGTAAATAAACTTTTGCATTTAGATCCTCTTTCTCTTCCTGCATGTCACAGAACAACTAACCACCAAATATGGATCTAGCAGCTTTCTTTACGGAACTGGCCCAGGCGGATTTGACCATCCACGAGTACTCTCACTTCTTTTCCACTGTTGCCATCCACACCGGCTCGACGACACACCCCTGAAGACCATCTACCGGCTCGGACTACTGAGCCAGAGCCCCCGCCTGCCACGGTCAGCGAGCCAGCGCCTGTAGCCTCGACCGTCCCAGAGCCAGCGCCTGTAGCCTCGACCGTCCCAGAGCCAGCGCCTGTAGCCTCGACCGTCCCAGAGCCAGCGCCAGCAGCTCATGACCGTCCAAGAGCCAGCACCTCCCGAGCCTCCCAGGGCTCCGCCTCTCAAGTCTCGGAGTCTTCCAGGGCTCCTCCTCGAGTCTTCCAGGGCTCCGCTTCCCAAGTCTCTCGAGTCTCCCAGGGCTCCTCCTCCCAGGGCTCCTCCTCCCAGGGCTCCTCCTCCCAGGGCTCCTCCTCCCGAGCCTCCCAGGGCTCCGCCTCTCAAGCCTCTCGAGCCTCCCAGGGCTCCGCCTCTCAAGCCTCCCGAGTCTTCCAGGGCTCCGCCTCCCGAGCCTTCCAGGGCTCCGCCTCCCGAGCCTCCCAGGGCTCCGCCTCCCGAGCCTCCCAGGGCTCCGCCTCCCGAGCCTCCCAGGGCTCCGCCTCCCCAGCCTCCCAGGGCTCCGCCTCTCCAGCCTCCCAGGGCTCCGCCTCTCGAATGTGTATAGCAGAGGTCTTTATCCTACCATTACTAGGCCTAGTCAAATAACTTCCAGTTGTGCCACATTAATTGATAACATTTTTGTAAATATATTTGAAAAAAGCGGTCAAAAGTGGTCTTTTGTTAAATGATACAACTGATCATTTACCGATTTTTGTAACTCACCTCTGTGAAGTAAAAATAAAGAAAGAAAAGTCTAGTAAAGTTATTAGGTTAAGAACGGAGGAAAGACTCAATAGATTTAGGGATGATCTTATGAAAGAACAATGGGACAATGTTTATAGTACAAATAATGTTAATAAGGCTCATGAATTATTTTTTAAAGTATCTATGGTTGTATAATAAAAATTGTCCAATAAAAATATTGAATGATAAAGTAAGAAATAATAAAAAACCTTGATTAACGAAGGGTATATTGAAATCGTGTAAAAATAAGAATAAGCTTTATCGGGACTTTGTAAAATATCGGACCGCAAATGCAGAAAAAAA
>NW_026266416.1:10061-29650 GCF_025860055.1 Xyrauchen texanus
GTTGTAAAAGTTCTCATGTGTGTTCAGAACTATTACAAATAAATCAATAACCAGTTTATCTTTCAATGTTACAGTTTCATTAGAGATGATGAAGATGATGATGAAGATGATGATGAAGATGATGATGAAGATGTGTGACGGATCAAATGTGGATCATCAGAAGATCAATCATGAGCACAAACAGAAACACTCACAATCTAATGAATCAACTGAGAAAACATCAATTAAACTTCAGCGTCGAAACAGCAAAGATTTAATTTTATACTGTGAGTATTTTATTATCAATGATGTCATAAACAGAAGTGTCATTTGATTTACTGTAGATATATTCAAACTCTGATTTAACCTTATATTTCGGTTTTCTGTATTTCCAGTCTCTGATGATCCACACAAATCTGAGAGTCATTCAATGAGAGATATTGACGTCATCAGGGCATACGTGAACCAACTGCTGGTGTTTTATACAGACATCATCAACCCGTCCCTCTCCTTGTCTGTAGTCCCCACATGCTTTAAAACGTCCTCCATTGTGCCCGTACCAAATCAATCCAAAATCACTTGTTTAAATGACTGACGTCCTGTTGCTCTGACCCCATCATCAGCAAATGCTTTGAGAGACTAATCAGAGATCACATCTGCTCTGTGCTGCCCGCCTCACTGGACCAACAACCGCTCCACTGATGATGTCATTGATCTACACTACACACTGATCTCTCCCACCTGGAGAAAAGGAACACATATGTGAGAATGTTGTTTGTAGACTACAGCTCATCATTCAACACCATAGTGTCCTCCAAGCTTGATGAGAAACTCCGGGCTCTGGGCTTAAACAGCTCGCTGTGCAGCTGGATCCTGGACTTCCTGTCAGGCAGTCGTCAGGTGGTTAGAATGGGCAGCAACAGGGCCGGCGCTACCTATAGGCGAACTAAGCTGTTCGGGGCCTCCAAAACATACACATGCTTATCCACCAATCAAGAGCAGCAAAATACTATGCTGTTTGTCCATTGGATATAACAATTGTCATTCACCTGTAGTTAAACCAATTAATATCACCGTTTACATGCAAGTCACTCCCAACCTCTGAATTTATGAATGAAGAGATTGTAGATGAATAAAATCCAACTTTTCTGCAAATTTATCTGATGGCGCCGAAACGAACTCATCCTTCAGGGGCTGTTAAGCGTAAGGCTAAACAGGCACGCAAAGAAAGTGCAGCTCGTGATTCAGGTATCATCTATTTTTGAGTGATTGTAATGTATTGTAAAAAATAAACTGATTCTAACGATCAGCGTCATTCTGAGAGAGATCATTTGACGGTTATTTCCAGTTCAAAAGAGCGCGAGCGCCGTTGATGGACTGAATTCGCTTCTGACACTTTGAATCCGAGCGTATGTAATGCAGACTTTTGTTAGAAAAAAGAAATACGTTCTAAATGAACCGTTTCCAGCCCTAGTCAGGAACTGACTCGCAAAATACTACAGAAAAAGTCAAGTTTGTCAGTCAAAGAGCAAACGCACTATACTAAAGCATTGTTTATTAAGTTTTAAAACAGTCTGTATATCTTCTAAAACGCAAATGTTTAGCCTACATTAACTGCTCTAATCTATCATAATAGACTATAGACCATAATAGACTTCATTTTTTTCGTTTTCCAATCATAAATACTGTTGCAATATTTATTGAAAATAAGTATGCAATCTTAAGCATATGAATAAGCACACAATTACAGTTGACGAAATTAACTTCCACTAGCAGCTGATTTGTGTATCATAACCCAGATAGCAAAAAATGTCCGCACGGCTTCGTTTTGCCGCCGTCCCCAAGCTGTCGGCTATAGGTGCGTTCAGACGGCGGGCCGCCCGCTTCATTTTCTCTGGCGGTTGCCTCGCGGCAATCAACCGCAGCCGGCCGGCGGCAAGCCGCTTTGAAATACGAGGACAGCTTAGACTCTCAAAATCGACCAGCCATGTTGGCTATTATTATTTTTTGCTCCAAAGCCATTAGGGTTTATAACAGATTCTTGACTCTTGATTCCATGATAAGGTAAGGTTTAGGAAATTACATTTAAATTACTTTGAAACTCTGAAGCGATTATACAGTAATATATGTAAAATATATTGAATTATTTATGCACAGGTGAAAATTGTTTACATTTATTTGATTGATGCACATTAAGACATGCAATAAACCAAAAATAATTCCTTTTTGTAAAACTTACTTGGCAATAAATATCTTTCTGATTCTGATTAGGTTTTAAAATAGATATTTAATACAGGGTATGAACAATTTAGCAGAATAAATTGATGAAGTTAGACTTTTCACCAATGCCTGTATCAGTGAACAGTGAAAGACATCTACAACATGGCCAAAATATCGGGTAGCCTATACTTTAATTATTTTTAATTAATTTGCAACCATGGTGATATCTATCACAAACATGAAAATCCCTGTTTTGACGTGAAGGATAAACTCAATGAAAAAGCGAAATTATCCTCTGGTTTCACAGTTGCGCAGAAATTTCGTTTATGTCTACATTTTTCCAACCTCGATTTTTTTTTGTTATTTTACCTTTTACAGGTTTTGCAATTTGACCTTTACAAATGTTTAAGAAAGTGTTAAAGTCCCTGTAAAGGTAATACAAAAAATCTAAACACATTATAAATGTTAAAAATGTATTGCTAAAACACATGACAAAGACTGAACAGTGAAGTTCCGCTGTCGCCAAATCTGTTTCCGGTTTACTTGCGCGTCGCCCAAAATGTCTGTTTTTACTCGACGTCTCCAGAATCTTCCGGAAATACGCGTCAGCGATGTTCATCGCATTGTTGATGCCTGGTCCCCTGCTCCGACAAGCAAGAGGGACAAGGGCTTTAAACTCTACATATCGAGTTATCTGCACAACTACAAGGGTAAGTATTTTAATCTAATGTGGTGTGCCGGCAGATAGCGGCTAAGCTAGTTCGCCACGTGTTCATTTTTAATGTAACGTTAATATAGAAGCTTGTTTTTTCTTAGTTTTAAAGCAGACTGTTTGTTAATTTTTGTGATAATTGTGATATCAATTATATTAACTTGGTCTCCTCTCAGTTTCTAATAAAGATCAGGACACCGGTGAAGTCACTGTCAGGGCATTGTGTTACAGGTTCATGAGAAAAGCAGATAAACCTCACAGTTTGAGTGTATGGTGAAGCTAGAATTAATAAGACCGCAGTTATAGGCTTGTTACTTTAATAGCCCGATGTTCCTGGGGACTCGGCTAAGGTTATTCATGATTAATGTAACTCAAATGAAAACAGTTATTGTAGGCAGGTAAGTTTCCCTAGCTGGTCCCCTCTGTGTAAAATGCGTTCTTATTCAAGTTTTCAACTCAGTCATTCGTTTAAGATGCAATCTTGTGTTATAAGTATTAGGCTATCATGATTATACAGTGAGCAAGCTATATAAATAAGTATTTAATATAATAAGTGTAGAGCAACAACCGAGGGTGTAAGGTAAAGGCTGAATATTGTAGATTTATTACAATATGTTGCATGTTTGAATTAAAATACCTGTGGATATGCAGGAGCACACACTCTACAAAGGCCTGACTGGAGATTTGCCTGATCTATCCGTCCTTCAGGTGAGTAGGGATATAAAAATAGCACATTTCACTGTACAGTATGATATATCAACCAAAATCTGTATACCAATATTTCATTTTCTTTTTCCTCCCTTTTACAAACAAATATTCTGCTTCAAAGAAAAAAAATGAAATTGATGTTATCATAAGGGTTCTTCATTATGAACTTGTATGCCATGCATAACATACTGTGGATAGAAATTACAGGGAAAGTTACTGGTATGATAATTGTGGTTATATTATATTACTATTATATTTAGTGTATTGCTAATCAATATATTGTTACTTCCCAGATGACAGCGGCTCGCTTCAAGAGCAGGTGAAGCAAGTTGGGACAATGTTGAAGACATTTGCTCGCACTGGGCAATCAGGTACAACTTGCAAACAACACCTGTGGTTGTTGGTTTAATTCCCACTGGGGCCACCTGTACATGTAGTAGACCTAGATATAAATGTCATAGTTTAGTAGTTGAAGGACCAGGACTGACTACTTTATTCTTTTATTCTGGGAACCCCTGTAGGTGCAGATCAAACCCTAATGCTGCGACGTCTTGGTAGTGTGGCGATGTTGTGCGTAGCATGGACGACAAAATGCTATGCTGCAACGTTTCAGTGCCAATGTGTCTGTTGGAGAGTTATCCCTGCCAGAGGATCTGTTACTCCCCCCAGACACCCAGGAACATTTGGCGTTGCTTGACAACAGTTTGAGGCAGGATAAAGAGCTCCAGCAACGATTTGTAAGTGTGCCGATTTCGTTTATAACGGTATAGGGTAATCTAAAAAGTACAATTAAGATCGTACACTGCATATTCTACAGTCTGAATCCACAGCCTGTCACATTTTAAATTTATGAGAAGCTTCAGAGAAATGTAATTTGTAACATGTTTTTTTTGTATTTTCAGCTTCGGTTTTTGGCAATCAAATGTGGGAGGGACCTAAAGACAACCGTGTGGCGAATGCTTCAGAGTATCTTCTCTAATCACCTTTCCATCAATACAACCTGGACTGGTGTAGGGGATAAAGCATGTTTTAGAGACATGTTCCTGAAGACCATTGTTCAAAGTAAGTTGGATATTTTTTTATATTTAAGTAGATGTGTATGACCTTATGCCATTCAAATGGAATGACAGATCTTTATTTTCTACAGGAGCCATCCGGAAGAACTCGGCAACCCAGGATGCCACTGATGAGTGATCCAGGTTAACGTTACGCGTTACCTGAAAGGAGCATCTGAACATGAAGGTGGAAAAAGGCGCCGCACAGCTGAGAGGGACCCACAGCCGACCCCTTAAACCTAGGCTGACTACTGACACCCCAGCATCACTGACAACTGGAACCCTTTCTTTATCCTGCAGTCAGTAACATCAATACCCCTAAAAAAGCCTGTTAAAAGTGTCAGACTACACTCACCCAATCCACACTGTTCACTGTGGAAATTGCTCTTTTTTTTTTTTTTTTCCTCGTGACCCTGCTTTGAGGGCAGCTCCTTGGATGAATATGGGATGGTTTGTCCTTTTATACAGGCGCACGAGGAATCACTGAAGATATGCCAATTTGCACTGCCTCATTCTGGGGGTCGGGGAAAACCGGTGATTCTTAGCCCAGAAGTCCCCAACCTCTCCAGACATTCTGATTGGCTGTGTTCTCTACAGCCAGATTTTCTGCTGTTAATTATATTTATTCCCACTTGTTGTCATGTGTAAGTTGAATGTCAAAATGTATATTATACCTGTTATCCTGCACATTCCTTGATACCAAAGATCTCAATTATTTCATATACAATTTGCTGCTTATTTCATTGTTACAGTGCTTAACTATTCTATTTTTAAATATAGCTTGTAAATCCTAGATTATACATCTAATACTTGATATCTGCACATTATCTGGTATCAAATATTCTACTTACCGTGACTTTAGTATTGGCTTATTTAATTCCGTCAGTGCTTAACAATTCTATTATAGTTTGTAAATCCTATTTCATACCTCTGATACTTGATATTGCACATTAACTAGTACCAAAAATTCTACTTTCATTCCATCACAGTGCTTAACTGTTATTCTATTGTTACATATAGCTTGTAAATCCTTGTGAAACAAGTCAGCATTGCAGTTATAATGGTATATTCTACTCCAGAGCTTTACTCTAAATTATTACCACTTAACCTATTGTTAGAAATGACTTGTAAATATGATGTTATACCTCAATATATTTGGTATCCTGCACTTTCTTTGGTACCAAATATCCTCATTGCTTGTGTTTACTGGTAATTCTTTTCATCCCAGAGCTGACCTCTTTATATTATTAACAATTATTGTAAGTGTTACAATAGTGTTTTTTTTTAAAAAAAAAAGAAATTGGAAACCTGCATGTTCTTTAGTGTGTGTGTGTGTGTGTGTGTATATAATGTTTGTATTTTTCTGTTATTTATATTTCAGTGATCTGACATCTTGTTTCAATGACATTTACTGTACTTTGAAATGTGGAATTAAAACGCCAAATGGAAATTTGTCTGGTTTGATCAATCATTATTCTTGATAAACTGCATGCTATAAAAAAAAATATATATATATATACACAATAAGCGGCGGCAGATCGCTCGAAAAAAGCGTTTTCCTCCGACGGTCCGCCTTCGATATAACGGCGGCGGAGCGGCGGCTGGCCAGCGGGCCGTCCGCGTATCGAAGGCGGTAGGAAGGCGGCTGCCGCCGGCGGACCGCCGTCGAACGTGTTTGCGATATCGCCATTCTGCCGCTTCTACTGCCGCCAGCGGACCGCCGACTTATTGCTATCTGGGAAGGTATTTCTCTACAATACATACCTAATATGACTATATTTACCCAAATAGTGGGTTAGTGTGTTACCATAAATAAATTACTGAACAAATTACTGCAAAAAACTTCCTGACTGCTAAAAAAAAAAAAAGATGACTTTTCAGATTATTTTTTTTGTTTACGTTAATTAAAGTTACATTAATATGCACATTTAAGTAATATAAAAATACTGATAACAGGTTTTGTATAAATAAAATGGTTAGGATCATATTTGTTTTCAAGTCTTTTTTATTAAATGATGTTTTATTAACAAAGTTCGGGAGGAGCACATTCAGATAATCGACGAGATAAGAGGTATATATACTGCAGACTTACCTCTGTTCATTGACAGTTTATCAGCATCCCTCCACCGCCCCCATCTCCTCACTTTGATTTTTAATAATCTCTTATTGGATGTAAACAACACAATCCAAAATACAATGTAATCCAATGTAATACTGTGTAAATCTGGCCAAAAGTCAGAGCCTGGAGCCCTCCCCTGGACAGCCAAATACACATAATCTTTACTCTATTTAATTTGATGTAAGTGTGAACTCGTGAATTCTGAAAGGTGGAGGGGAGGAGGGCATGGCGGGGGCCTCCAACATACATTTTGCCTAGGGCCTCCAAATGTCTAGAACCGGCCCTGGGCAGCAACATCTCCTCATCACTGACCCTCAACACTGGAGCCCCACAGGTCTGTGTTCTCAGCCCACTCCTGTATTCACTGTACACACATGACTGTGTGGCAACACATAGCTCCAATGTCATCATTAGTAGTCCGGGACAGGTCATGAGTCGTTCAGTTGAACTGGTGTATAACGCCACCTACTGTGTGACTACAGACACTACACACATAATTACAGGACAGGAAAGAGTCACATCTGCACAAAAGCCCAAAACATGCAAACTGAGATATGAATGAAGTGATAAAAGAGATTCTAATAAACATACATTCAGGACAAAATCATGTTGTTATAAACTGATATTTTACAGCAAATCAAATACATTGATATGAAATATATATCTATGATCAATTCCATTGAAATGCATTTGGAGTGTGTTTGTGCAGATTTGGAGCAGTTGTACAATATAAAAGTGTTTCTGATCCCTCAACAGGCGACACATCAGTCTCAATAACCACAATGCAACAGTTTTCATGAAAGTTTTTGCACATCCTGAGAGAACGAGGGAGGAATGTGGCAGGGTGGGGCCGGTGTCGTGATTATACACATACGGCCCCTAATCAGGCTAGTTAAGCCTCTGAGAGGGATAAAAGCCGACTGCGGAAGATGGTGAGAGAGAGAGAGATTGTTTACGGACATGACCGTCATGTGTGTGTTTGTGTCTTTTGGTTTTCATTAAAACTATTATTTATATTGTGAAGTCACGGCTCCTTTCCATTAAACTGAGTTACACTGAACATTTGACCAATTTGTTTTTTATTGTGCCATTTTCTCTTTCCACTTCTCCCCCACTCTTAGGGTGGTAGGCGCAGTGTGTTGTCATATAAATTCCCAAATACTGACCGGTGTGATGCAGAGGCATTTCCAGCATTGAAGGACATCCGGGGCTTAGCCCAGACAATTTTATTTTCACACTAGCAACCACTTCCCTGTAGTCCAGAGCTGGTGAGAGGGTATTCTTTGAGTTTTGCTCTGGCTGGGCCTGTTTCTACAGTTCCTAAATCTTCCACTCTAGTACTATCCTCAACATCCTCTCTCCTCCCTGAATCATCTGTGATGCAAAAGAACAGATACAGCACATAACTTATTGCAAATCAGCTTCACACAACTAATTCATCAAGTGCTACATATGTCAAATTGTAGACCAATACCACTGAAGAAACTGTATTGGGAAGAGCAGATCAGTGGGATTGCCCTAAGATCTATCATGATTCTTGAATTTTCATGTACATTACCATAAAGTCATCACAAAAGAGTTATATTATAGTGAGTAAAGTGAGGTAAAAAAATATTGAATATAAATAATTGATATTTTTTGACATAAATAGTCAAAATCATGTATAAGATCCTCAGTTAAAGCAATACATGAATGACTTTAGTCTAAGTTCATTGACACACCATGGCATCGAACTGTATATAATTCTCCATGTTCATCTGTCAAAATCCTTTCATTTGGATCATTGGGATAAACAATGTTTCACTTTTAACTTTCTCTAAAGTAAAGTGACTGATTAATTGTTACCAGTTTCTGCTGCTACTGACTCCTCAATCTGTTGCTCATCTTTGTTACACTCTACAAAACCATTTAATCAAATCAAAGTGTATATTTACTACAAACTAATATCACAAAACAAGTCACACATACATTTTATGATAATGCTTAGAGAAAACAACACCTGAAAAACAAGGAAAGTATTCAGTGTGTAACCGCTCCTGCTCGCCCCGCTCCGAACGGGATTCGAACCGACGTTTCCGGCGAAGGAGGCGGGTGCGCTAACAACAAGGCTAAAAATGTTAATAGTGTATCGACAGCAAAGAAACTTATTCTATAGGCTAGATTATTTTTAAGACAAATGTCTATTTTTACAGGCTGTATGCAGTATGTGCAAAGCCAAAGCACAATGAAATAAGGCAACTTATGATTTCGGGGGTTTGCAAAGGCTATTGTCCGGTTTCATATTTGTCAGTCAACTTTTCAAAATACATTCGGGTTACACTCAAAACATTCGGGGCTGAAGCCCGGCAAAATCGGCTGACGCCGCGTCTAGTGTGACGTAAGGCTTGATTCACAAAGTGGGTTCCATTGTTACTGCTAATTTCCCTGGATTGCCCCATCTGGGTAACATTTCTAGCGTTAGAATTCTGCACTCGCATCTGTCTTTCTGTGGGGTACGCTTCTACCCACTTGGAGAACATGTCTACAATCACCAGGCAAAACCTTTTTTTGTCCTGGTCTCGACGTCTTCTGAAGGGGGCGACCTTAAGGGCTCCAGGTCTGGGTAACCTACTGTTATGCTTGAGTAACGAGGCAGACGAGGAAATGCGGATCCAAACGCAGCTTGAACTTTATTGAGCTGAACCAAAACAGGAAAACACAAAAGGAACAACCCACGATGGGGAAATAAACATAAAATAGTAAACTACACACGACGTGAGCAAAACAGGGGACTCGAGGAGGAAACACACACCGGGTTAACACCAAACAACGATAGACAAGGACTGAACCAAAAACCAGGGTATAAATACATGAACATAGGAAAAAGGGACCAATGAACAAACAGAACTCAAACAAGATAACAAGGTGATTAACAGAAGTAAAAGGCAAACTAATGAGGACAGGTGAAAACAATGAACAGAGGAAACACGAACGCTAACAAAGAGACTATGGAGTTACATAAGGGACTAAAGTGAAAACTAAGAAATGCAAAAGTGACAACAATGGTAAACAAAAGGGCAACAGTGAAACAAGACAGGGTATTCATAACAGAGCCCCCCCTCAAAGGATCGGCTTCCAGACGATCCTAGAAGACAAAAACAAAAGACAAAAAACCCACAGAGAACAAATGATGGCACCGGGGGCAGACAGGCAGACCGGGGGGGGCACAAGAACAAGGAGGCAGTCCAAGGGGCACTGAGGGCAGGCACGTAGTCCGGGGGGGCCACGAGGGGAAATGAGACAGTCCACGGGGGCACAAAGGGAGATGAGACAGTCCACGGGGGCACAAGGGACAATTAGGCAGTCCATGGGGGCACAAAGGGACAGGTTTAGGAGGCCGGGGTGGTATCGACCGGGCAGGGACAGGTTTCGATGGTCTGGGAGCTGGCCACCGGGCAAGGGTAGGTGCAGGAGGCCTGGGAGCTGGCCACAGGGCAAGGACAGGTTTGGGGGACCTGGGAGGAGGCCACTGGACAGGGACTGGGTCAGGAGGCCTGGGGGGAGGCCTCAGGACGGGAACAGGGTCAGGAGGCCTGGGTGGAGGCCACCGGACAGGGACTGCACTGCAAAAAAATGATTTTCTAGACAAGTATTTTTGTCTTGTATTCCTGTCAAATTATCTAAACTTTCTTAAAACACGATTTATTTACTTGTCAAGCAAAATGGGATAAGATATTAAGTCTTGTTTTAAGATAAATCTGACTAAATTTAGTGAACTTTAGACTCAAAACAAGAAAAAAAATCTGCCAATGGGATAAGCAAAATAAACTTGTTTTCCTTTTAAATTAAGTTTATTTTGCTTACCACATTGGCAGATTTTTTTCTTGTTTTGAGTCTAAAGTTCACTAAATTTAGTCAGATTTATCTTAAAACAAGACTTAATATCTTATCCCATTTTGCTTGACAAGTAAATAAATCGTGTTTTAAGAAAGTTTAGATAATTTGACAGGAATACAAGACAAAAATACTTGTCAAGAAAATCATTTTTTGCAGTGTGGGTCAGGGGGCCTGGGAAGAGGCCACGGGACTGGGACTGGGTCAGGAGGTCTGGGAAGAGGCCACAGGACAGAGGCTGGCAGAGCCGTGTGAGGTGGAGCCAAGGAGGACTTCGGAGGCGGAGCCGTAGAAGACTTGGGAGGTGGCGCCAAAGGAGGCTTAGGCAGGGCCGTGGCAGACTCAGGCGGTAAGGCCTTGGGCAGGTCAGGAGGCGAAACAGTGTTGGGCGGAGCCAAGGGAGGCGATGGTGTAGAAGGCTCAGAAGGCGGAGCCATTGGAGGTGGAGCTGAAGGCGGCGAGGGCGAAGAAGGCTCTGAAGACGGAGCCAATGGAGGCTTCGGAGGCGGAGCCGGGAGAGGCTCGGGAGGCTCCGGAGGTGGAATTGAAGGAGGTTCAGGAGGCGGAGCCGAAGGAGGCGAGGGCGATGAAGGCTCTGAAGGCGGGGCTGAGGGAGGCTCAGGAGGTGGAGCTGAAAGAGGCTCAGGAGGCGGAGCCGAGGTAGGCGGCACCATGGGAGGCTTTAGGAGCGGAGACCAGGAAGACTCTGGAGGCTCTGGGGGCAGAGACGTAGGAGGCTCTGAGGGTGAAGCCGTCGAAGGCTTGAGTGGCACGAGAGGCGGGGCCGGAGGAAGCTCGGGAGGTGGAGCCATAGGAGGCTCGGGAGGCTCTGAGGGCGGAGCCGTCGAAGGCTTGAGTGGATCGATAGGCGGAGCCGTAGGAGGCTCGGGAGGCTCGGCGGGCGGTGCCGTCGAAGGCTTGAGTGGATCGAGAGGCGGAGCCATAGGAGGCCCTGGGGGCGGAGCCGTAGGAGACTCAAGAGGCTCTGGGGATGGAGCCCTGGAAGGCTCGAGAGGCGGAGCCTTGGGTGGCTCGAGAGGTTCGAGAGACGGAGCCGTGGGAGGCTCGAGAGGCTTGAGGGGCGGAGCCCTGGCAGGCTCGAGAGGCGGAGCCCTGGCAGGCTCGAGAGGCGGAGCCCTGGCAGGCTCGAGAGGCTTGAGAGGCGGAGCTCTGGGAAGCTCAGAGGGCGGAGCTCTGGAAAGCTTGGGAGGCTTGAGAGACGGAGCCCTGGAAGACTCGAGAGACTTGAGAGACGGAGCCCTGGAAGGCTCGAGGGGCTTGGGAGCGGAGCCTTGGTAGGATCGGAGGGCGGAGCTCTGGAAAGCTTGGGAGGCTTGAGAGGCGGAGCCCTGGAAGGCTCGAGGGGCTTGAGGGGCGGAGCCCTGGTAGGCTCGAGAGGCTTGGGAGGCGGAGCCCTAGAAGGCTCGAGAGGCTTGAGAGGTGGAGCTCTGGGAAGCTCGGATGGCGGAGCTCTGGAAAGCTCGGGAAACTCGGATGGCGGAGCTCTGGAAAGCTCGGGAAACTTGGAAGGCGGAGCCCTAGAAGGCTCGAGAGGCTTGAGAGGTGGAGCTCTGGGAAGCTCGGAGGGCAGAGCTCTGGAAAGCTCGGGAAACTCGGATGGCGGAGCTCTGGAAAGCTCGGGAAACTCGGATGGCGGAGCTCTGGAAAGCTTGGGAAACTCGGATGGCGGAGCTCTGGAAAGCTCGGGAAACTCGGATGGCGGAGCTCTGGAAAGCTCGGGAAACTCGGATGGCGGAGCTCTGGAAAGCTCGGGAGGAGGAGCCCTGGAAGACTCGAGAGACTTGAGAGACTTGGGAGGCGGAGCCCTGGTAGGCTCGAGAGGGGGAGCCCTGGAAGGCTCGGGAGGTGCTGACTCTAGGATGGGCACGACCACTGGCGCTGGCTCTTGGACGGTCACGGTTACTGGCACTGGCTCTTTGACGGTCACGGCTACTGGCACTGGCTCTTGGACGGTCATGGCTACTGGCACTGGCTCTTGGACGATCGAGGCTTCTGGTACTGGCTCTTGGACGGTCACGGCTACTGGCACTGGCTCTTGGACGGTCACGGCTACTGGCACTGGCTCTTGGATGGTTACGGCTACTGGCGCTGGCTCAGGGACGGTCGAGGCCGCAGGCGCTGGCTCAGGGACGGTCGAGGCCGCAGGCGCTGGCTCAGGGACGGTCGAGGCTACAGGCGCTGGCTCAGGGACGGTCGAGGCTACAGGCGCTGGCTCAGGGACGGTCGAGGCTACAGGCGCTGGCTCAGGGACATCCGAGGCTACAAGCGCTGGCTCACTGACGTTTGAGGCTACAGGCGCTGGCTCACTGACGTCCGAGGCTACAAGCACTGGCTCACTGACGTTTGAGGCTATTGGCACTGGCTCACTGACGTCTGAGGCTACAGGCTCTGGCTGGGTTACCGTGGTAAGCGCCGGCTTGGGTTCGCTGGGCGCTGAGGGCAGAGCCAAGGGGGGTTCAGAGCATGGGGCTGTGGCAGGCGGAGGCTGGAGTGCAGAGACCTCTCCCTTTCTCCTCTTCCTCCGGGCTGATGCGACTGGCGAAGCTGGGATGTTGTTCCTGGTCAGCGTGGCTTCAGGTTCGCTGACCGTGGCTGGCAAGGGCTCAGGCTCGCTGACCGTGGTTGACGAGGGCTCAGGCTTGCTGACGGTAGAGGCCGTAGGCGCTGGTTCACTCACTGTGACATGCGTGGCCGCTGGCTCGCTCACTGTGACATGCGTGGCCACTGGCTCGCTCACTGTGACATGCGTGGCCGCTGGCTCGCTCACCGGGGCAGGCGTGGGCTCTGGCTCGCAGACCGGGGCAGGCGTGGGCTCTGGCTCGCAGACCGGGGCAGGCGTGGGCTCTGGCTCGCAGACCGGGGCAGGCGTGGGCCGGGAGGCGGAAGCCCGTCTTCTCCTCCTCCTCCGGGCAGACGAAGAGGGCCGCGCTGGCTCGTTGACAGGCGTGAAAGGACGAACCACGGGCGAATGGAGGGTCAATACTGTGGGAGGCGCTACGGGGTTCTCCTCGATGATGTCCACTGTTAGAGGAGAACCGCAGGCCTGTAGGGTCTCCTCTACGAACGCGCGGAGCGTCCAGTCGCGCGTTGGCGGTGGTAACCGCTCCTTCAGCCCGTCACTCAGGTTGCCTCAGAAGAAGACCACAAGGGAGGAATTAGGGAAGTCTGAAACGTTTGCCAGGACAAGAAAGTCGTGGATGTGGTCTTCTATCGGTCGGTCCCCTTGCTTCAGGCAGAGCAGTTCGTAGTTCGCTCTTTGGACTGCTGGATCCATGGGTGGTCTATCGTTCGGTTATGCTTGAGTAACGAGGCAGACGAGGAAATGCGGATCCAAACGCAGCTTGAAATTTATTGAGCGAACCAAAACAGGAAAACACAAAGGAACAACCCACGATGGGGAAATAAACATAAAATAGTAAACTACACACGACGTGAGCAAAACAGGGGACTCGAGGAGGAAACACACACCGGGTTAACACCAAACAACGATAGACAAGGACTGAACCAAAAACCAGGGTATAAATACATGAACATAGGAAAAAGGGACCAATGAACAAACAGAACTCAAACAAGATAACAAGGTGATTAACAGAAGTAAAAGGCAAACTAATGAGGACAGGTGAAAACAATGAACAGAGGAAACACGAACGCTAACAAAGAGACTATGGAGTTACATAAGGGACTAAAGTGAAAACTAAGAAATGCAAAAGTGACAACAATGGTAAACAAAAGGGCAACAGTGAAACAAGACAGGGTATTCATAACACCTACATATTTTAGACACTGAGAGATTTTGTTAGCAGTCCCTGTCCCTCAGGTTTGTTTCAGTTAACAATCAGAAAATGCTTTCCTTGTATAACTCATGCCTTTAAATAACTCGTGCTTTTTCTGTTCTTTCTTAGTCATTGTCTCGTGTTTTTCTTGACTTGTTTTTTTCCCTCTCTGTCAGTTTTTCCTAAAACTGTTTCATCTGTTTTGTGCTAAAACCTCCAATCTTTGGAAAACCACATTCAGCTGCCCAGATCTCTAATTGAGCGCAGCTGATTGGTCTTTAATTAGTTAACATGTATTTACAATTTGGAGCATCCATATCTGGACAGAGGTCTGGACCTCTATTAATCTCATAATCTTTGGTCCAATTACTCATTTCAGCGTTGGTCTTTTCTTAAAGATATAAATTCCCCTTATTAAGAATAACGGTGGAATTTTTGTGGCAGTCCCAGACCGGCTATTCCGACCCTGGTCTTTCCTCAACTAAATAACAATTATAAAAATGATCATCTAATGAGAATCACAGTGGATTTTTTTTACCAGAAAGGTCATCTTTGTTGAGGTGACCCCGTCCTCCAGGCTCATGTGGTTTCTGACCCCTCACCCTCATGGCAGGCTTATGTAGGATACTTGTGTATATATCCTTGTTTGTTAGCAAGTTGATGTGATTAGACCTCAGCAGATTTCTCATGTGATATGAACATGTTTATCTTTGAGCACACCAGTTATCATATGATCAGACCCTTATGAACAACAAGAGATTGTCTTCTGCCTGGAAAACAGACTGGTCATCCATTTCAACCCATAAGCACAACACAGGGCTCCAACATACTTAAAGTATGTTATACATAAATAATAATGTTCTAATATAACTATTATCATTCCTATCACAAGAGTATTTCCATTGTTCAATGCAGTTTGCTCATGTCAACAAAGTCAAAGATTTAGTTTAGAAATGAATCAAAATTAAGGTCCAGATACACTTCATATGAAATCGATGAAAGAATGGGTTTAACGTCATTTAGAACTGAATCTGGCCAAAACGAAGCAGTTTTCACTCATCTGTGCTATTAATATAGTTATTTATATACAGTCATTTGAATGAACAGAATCAACAATAAAAGCACAAAGTATATTTTAAAACAACATTTAAAGTCTTTGTTCTCAAAGTTTTTGTTTTATATTTACATTTATGCATTTGACAGATGCTTTTATCCAAAGCGGCTTACAGTGCACTTATTACAGGGACAATCCCCCCGGAGCAACCTGGAGTTAAGTGTCTTACTCAAGGACACAATGGTGGTGACTGTGGGGATCAAACCAGCAACCTTCTGATTACCAGATTGCCAGTTATGTGCTTAGACCACTACATCACCACCACTCCAGTTTTACATTTTTCAGCATCTTTTTAGTCCAGAAATGATCATTTATGACCTTCATTCCCCTACAACAGGATTGATGTTGAACTATTGTTGAACAGTTTTTAGAGTTTGAGAGATTATTTGAAGTTTTGCTTCATTTTCAATCGTAAATGCTGAAAGTTGAGTTGAACGTGTCTCAGACAGTCTTCCAGAAGAGATCTTGATGTGCTTTTCTAAAGAAAAGAAAATGTATTAATTGAACATTTGAACATTTATTTTGAGCGTTTAGTTTCTGTAGATGATCTGTGAATATCTCACCTCATGTTTAACAGTCTGTGATACATAAGATTGTGTTTGTACAGGTCTGAGATCAGCAGACACTACAGATTAAACATACAAACATCTGATCATATAAACTCACTTATTGTTTAGGATCAATTCTACACCATTAGATTACAGAGAATATGAGATATGATGTCAATAATGACTGATATCATTTAATAAACACAATAACTCACTGTTTGGTCGGCCACTATGTGTGCTGTTTCGCCGAACAAACATGGAACTGTTTGATTCTTCATTGACTCGTTGATCTTTGGTCATTTTCTCACTTTCTCTCGTTCTTCCGAGCATTTATTTCTCTCATTAAGATAAACATCTATTATGTGTTCAATTGAGGAAAGAGTCACACAGATTTGGAACTACATGAGAGTGAGTAAATGAATAAATAACTATTCCTTTAATGTAATTCAATCATTTAAATATGAATCCTGACATTAATGTCCAAATTTACATGGAGAACTGAAAAACATTTGTCTGTATTTAATCCGATATGAAGGTTTTTATAAAAGAATTAAAGATAAAAGTGTTTTAATTACCTTGAATAAATGAGTGAAGTGCAGAAACATTCACATCATCTGTTGTGTAGAAGAATCCTGATCTATTATATATATATTGACACGACTCGAGTAGAAAGTCAAACCATGAACATCTTCTGTTGTGTAGAAGAATCCTGATCTATTATATTTATATTGACACGACTCGAGTAGAAAGTCAAACCATGAACATCTTCTGTCACAGGATACACAACAAGAGAACTGAGAGAGAGAAATGTTTTTATATACACTCATGACTCCTCCCACATTCATTCTTATATACGGCACTCATACTGTGTCTACTTGTGATCCATCCTAAGTTGTTTTGTACTTATAGAGAAGTGATCCTTTCACATTCACTGAGACAGACAGTATTTCTTCTGCTGTTTGTGGTATTTGAGGTCATCAGCTTTACAACAGCACCAGTTTATCTTGTTTAGTAGTTTTGAAAGTAAAGTTCATGTGAAAACTGAGAAACATTTATGAAATGTATTTATTTCCAAATATAAATGATACATGTAAATACTATACAGACGCAGAATTTACTAGTAATATAGAAACGGCTGGTTCATTTTCTCTTATTCATTTGAATTGTAGAAGCCTGTATTCAAATTTTAGTAAAATAAATGATTATTTGAACACATTACAAAATACATTTACTGTTATAGCTTTGTCTGAGACTTGGTTAACGGATGAGAAAGGTGTGGAATTTCATTTTGAGGGTTATGAATTGTTTTATGTTAATCGGATTAATAAGAGAGGAGGGGCGGTTGCTTTATATGTTAGTAGTGATCTGAAATGTAAAACAATTGAGTGTATGACTACTGCAACAGAACATTTAATGGAATGTGTCATGTTCTCTGTTGTCTTTTGTTTTTGTACTGTTATTTTGAAGTTTAGTTTAGTTCCTGTTTCCTGTTTGGTTTTTGTTGTCCTTTGTAGTTTCTTTTTATGATTGGTTTTCCCTGATTAGTTCTCTGTTAGATAATTTTGTCATCCAATGTATTTAATTTATTTGTTGATCTGCAATCCCCGTCTCGATACGGCTCAGCTGAGGGAAGAAAAGAAATGACACAGAGACTCCATGGTATCAAATCTCCTCTTCAACGTTTATTGTCTCAACACTCTGTTTTATGGTCCAGAAAACCACATTCCACTGGACCCTCACCAATGAAATAGTTCTTTACCTTATATGGGGGTGACATACATGTTTGAGCTACGTGCGAAACGTGAGACAAAAACACATTCCTTAGAACATCTTTAGAGCAGGGAGCAGCTGTAGCTACCCCCAACAAGAGATACATCAAGAGGCCTTCATTATTCCACAATACATCACCAGAGAAGTTGTTGAGAAGCATTAATTATTCCACATTCTCGTTCCCTGATTGTTCCCAGGTTTTCCTTATTCCCTTGTTTGTTCCTTTTTGTATATAAGCCCTTTTAGCTTCCTTGTTAGTTCTTGCATGTTTTTGGTTTGCTCTGTGCCAGGTTTTCCGTGCTTTTCTTTGATTCTTAGTTTTCTTTGTTTAGTAAATAAACTTTTGCATTTAGATCCTCTTTCTCTTCCTGCATGTCACAGAACAACTAACCACCAAATATGGATCTAGCAGCTTTCTTTACGGAACTGGCCCAGGCGGATTTGACCATCCACGAGTACTCTCACTTCTTTTCCACTGTTGCCATCCACACCGGCTTCGACGACACACCCCTGAAGACCATCTACCGGCTCGGGCTACGAGCCAGAGCCCCCGCCTGCCACGGTCAGCGAGCCAGCGCCTGTAGCCTCGACCGTCCCAGAGCCAGCGCCTGTAGCCTCGACCGTCCCAGAGCCAGCGCCTGTAGCCTCGACCGTCCCAGAGCCAGCGCCAGCAGCCATGACCGTCCAAGAGCCAGCACCTCCCGAGCCTCCCAGGGCTCCGCCTCTCAAGTCTCGAGTCTTCCAGGGCTCCTCCTCGAGTCTTCCAGGGCTCCGCTTCCCAAGTCTCTCGAGTCTCCCAGGGCTCCTCCTCCCAGGGCTCCTCCTCCCAGGGCTCCTCCTCCCAGGGCTCCTCCTCCCGAGCCTCCCAGGGCTCCGCCTCTCAAGCCTCTCGAGCCTCCCAGGGCTCCGCCTCTCAAGCCTCCCGAGTCTTCCAGGGCTCCGCCTCCCGAGCCTTCCAGGGCTCCGCCTCCCGAGCCTCCCAGGGCTCCGCCTCCCGAGCCTCCCAGGGCTCCGCCTCCCGAGCCTCCCAGGGCTCCGCCTCCCCAGCCTCCCAGGGCTCCGCCTCTCCAGCCTCCCAGGGCTCCGCCTCTCGAATGTGTATAGCAGAGGTCTTTATCCTACCATTACTAGGCCTAGTCAAATAACTTCCAGTTGTGCCACATTAATTGATAACATTTTTGTAAATATATTTGAAAAAACGGTCAAAAGTGGTCTTTTGTTAAATGATACAACTGATCATTTACCGATTTTTGTAACTCACCTCTGTGAAGTAAAAATAAAGAAAGAAAAGTCTAGTAAAGTTATTAGGTTAAGAACGGAGGAAAGACTCAATAGATTTAGGGATGATCTTATGAAAGAACAATGGGACAATGTTTATAGTACAAATAATGTTAATAAGGCTCATGAATTATTTTTTAAAGTATCTATGGTTGTATAATAAAAATTGTCCAATAAAAATATTGAATGATAAAGTAAGAAATAATAAAAAACCTTGGTTAACGAAGGGTATATTGAAATCGTGTAAAAATAAGAATAAGCTTTATCGGGACTTTGTAAAATATCGGACAGCAAATGCAGAAAAAAATATAAAGCCTATAAAAATAAGCTGACTACTATAATGAGACGTGCAAAGAAAGATTATTATATAAACTTGTTGATAGATAATAAAATATCAAAAGAATGTGGAAAGTCTTAAG